>NW_026934284.1:0-11218 GCF_032062105.1 Saccostrea cuccullata
AGCTATGATCCTCTAAATAAACTCTTATTGATTAAACTTTTGTATATGCTATCCCCATTTCTATCCTGTTTGGTAACATATTATGATTTGTTTCATTTTCAAGAGTATAGTGCCATTAATCGAATGGAATAAAAATTATTTTTGAAAGCTTTTTCCACTGTAACTCTGGATTTTCCCTCCTTTCAGAATTTATTTTATGTTATATAACGTCCCATTTGATAATTTTCCACTTATATGGAAACACCACCACGCCGGTGGAGTGATGCAAATTTTGCACTAAACTAGACAGGCGCAACCATTGAGCAATGAGGGTTTTTTTATTCATGCAAGCTCCTACTGGGACACGGGACCTTGGTTTATACGGGGGATCGCTCTCCGCGTACCACAGTGGGATTCGATCCCGCTTCGTACAGAACAACTACTTACCTCTCAACTCTAGAGCAGACGCTCTAACTACCGGTATGGGGCAACGCGGGTGATTCTTCCCTTGAAGAAGATTTTATTATAAACACGAAAAATGTAACCTCAAGAAAAACATTATCAACCTACACACAGCTGAGGTCGTTATTTTTCTTTCCAGTGTGATCATATTCAATATTACCTTCAGCTACATGAAATACTGCTTTTGTAGGGTAAAAGAGGTCTACCAAGTAGATATATTTACACTTTCTAAACGAAACTGTGATTTACGCTTACTTTGATAATCTTATGGGGCGCGCGCCGGGTGCGCCCCCCTCCCTTTAATCCGCCACTGATACCTGTTGAAAGAGCTTGAAATCTAGTTACTTCAAGTTGTGTTCTACACAATTTATGTGTTTTATTGACTGATTCTGTTTTAGATCTGTTAGACAATTATATCCCTGATGATAATGTAAATAATTATGGACCAATCTAAGACCTTAAAGTCTCTGGCATGATCCTCAGGAATGCTTTTGTAACATATAACATACTTTCAAAATTTACCATGAGTGTTGTTTTCAAAATGTGTCAAACACGCATGACTAGCTTTTTTTTCCAGTAAATACACAATGAAATACTTTACTTGATTAAGTTATATATACATATGTAACTTAAATGTATTTGAGTTTTGAAAAGAATCGAGAACAAACAATTTTTTTTCTTCAAATTAATTGTTTATTATAACATCAATGACATTTAAAAGAAATTTAAATACTGGCTGACGTTTTTCATACTAATTATTAGTCCATTATTTATACATTGAATTGACAACGGATTTTTCTGCTATTTCCCGATCATGACAAGGAGAACACGGCAGGTGTGACCGGTCAGCAGGGGATGCTCACTCCTCAATGGCATTTGATCCAACCTCTGATGTTTCGGAGGTCCATGTTTTCTCTGCTCCTGTTTTGTTTTCTTTTATGGCCTTTGATTTTGAATACAGTTCGTTATCTCCATATCCTTCAAAATAAGGAGCGCAAATTATTTCGAGTGTATAACCTTGTTTGATATGGGGACACACTCCCTGACAACCAGCTGAATTGTCTTTATTAATGCAATCCTCGTTTCCATTCATCAGGATTCATAGAAAATTCCAGATTTTATGAATGAAACTAATTTCAATCAGTAGCTTGATTTTACTACATCGAAACAACGATAAAGTTGCTAGGCCTATGTTTCATCTTTTACCTCCCAATGCTACTCATTATTTCCGTTACTACAATTGTGTTATTGAGCGTCAAATAAACTAATATAAAGCAAGAAAAATTTTAAACCCATAGTTGTTTTATGATTCTAATAATCTTTCGCAGATTATAAAGCATAAACTGGCCCAAAACAGGTTTCACGAGAATAATTTGGCTATGGAATTTCGGCAAAAAGAAATCATGAAAATATCTAATCAGTTTTTAACAATATGAAGTATTTTATATGAAAATTTCGTTTATTCTCTTCCCTTCAGCTGTACTTTGTGGCATGATTCTTGTCTGATTGTTGGTATTAGTATAGAGCAGCCTGGAGGATCCCTGTCACCTGTTGACAGATCCCAAGAATCTGCCACAATATATATTATTCGTATAACTACCTTAAGTTTACAAACAACAATTAATTGAAATAAAGTCTGAACACCAATATAATAATTCTGATAATTGTAGCTGTTTGTATTTTGTGATATGGTTTTTGCCTAAGAGATTGTTGGTATGAGTATAGAGCAGCCTGGAAGTTCCCTGTCACCTGTTGACAGATCCCCAGAATCTGCCATGATATATCTCTGAATGGTATATACTGTCTCTGATCACAGTAAATTAGGGTCTGTAGATCATCTAGAGCTTTATGTACTCTCTTTGTGTCTACATGTCTGTAGCACAAGATCTCTAACATGTATAACAGTATATTGGGTGGGATAAATATTGCAGGCCAGTTATTCTGTAGAGCAGACTGTTGTTCTAGTATCAATTCATTGATGTAAAGGATGTTACTGTTCAGTTTGATATTCCATACAGCTGCTTCTCTAAACTTCATAAACCAGGACTGTCCCCCTAAAGCCTCAACATACATTTCTTCATCCCCAATTATCCTATGCAACACATAAGGCTGTGCTAATTTGACCTTGATCATCTCTATAATAGTTAAAGCTTCAATGCATTTAAGTTTCTTATAATGATACATGGCTATGTACAGCATGTCCGTAATACAACCGAACTTGGCTGTTAATTTCAGCATGTGACCGGAGATTTTGTCAGCTATATACCTCAGTTTCTTTTTATGTGTGTATGTATCAATGTCTAATATGAAAGCTGTTTTCTGAAGGGCAGACACTGTTATTCTCTGTAGCATAAGTACTGTAGATCACAAAATTTTCGCGACACCTTATTTACGCGAGATAGTCATTGACTCTTCATTAGCGAGACATAATGTTCACGAATTGTTGTTTTTCCTCTATATAATCGTAAGGAATACTTTTAAACGCGAGATTGAAATTTTCGCGACCTCATTGTCTCGCGTAATTACGCGAAAATAAAGTTCTCGCGAATAAAATGTGATTTACAGTAATTGATACTCTGTGAAAGGATGTGAACCTAATATCTGTTAAACAATATGTAAACATTTCATATTCCTTTGAAGATTTGATGCGAATATGTTGTCATGTTTATTTATTTCTGAAAACAGGTTTGCGTCTAACTCAGCTTCAGAAATCAGAGTATGATCATCTGTACAGATGTAGAGTCTGGGGTTTTGAAGGACATTTATTATATATGAACTAATGGAAGGACTGTGTAACAAGATTGCTAAGCCCTTCTTATACAATCCATACAGTCTAATGAATAATTGATGCTGTACTTCTCCGTAAATTTTACTACGAAACATGTTGTTTTCTGCAATGAAAAAGTTGGGACAGACCCCCTCATACACCCATTTAAGAATGAGTTCAAAACAGACCCAGAAACCCCCCAGGAGATTTTGTGGACACCAGTGAGTTATAATATTTTGTTGAATCACCCAGAAAAGAGCTGTCTTCATGTGATAGGAACACAATAATTTACCCTGTATATCCAAACCGCTATGAATTATTTCTTTGAGGAATATTTTAAGTAAACCATAGGTTAGGAATTGACAGTGGTTCATTGAATAAACAAGTTTTAGTTCTGCCAGAGAGAAAGACATTCTCCATTCATGGTCTTCATGTCTTCCTAGCTTGTGTCCGATTGCTACAAAGTGGCAACCATTTTTCACTATGTCATCAACAACATGAGACTGGGGCCATGTGTGACATCTGTCTATCCATGAGGAGGCAGAGGGAGGCCAAAAGTCACTAACAAAACAGTCCGCGAAGTCATATTCTGAGAGTCCATGAATTCCGCTGGCGCAGGGTCCATGCTGAGTTGTGTTTAATGAGAAGAGCACATGATCCTTCTGAATTTAGAACTAGATATATAATCTCTGTTATACATTCTAACACAAGAATTCCGAATGTCTCTATACCTGCTTGGTGACAATAAATATAACAAAGTAAATCCTGGTGGACTATCAGAACAGTCACAGAGGATCAATGTTTTTCTGTGTGTGTTGTAATACTGAGATAATTCCCAGATCACACGGGCATTATTTGGCCAGAACATATAGTCTACATCTGATTCTTTAAGTCTGAATCCTTCTCTCTGACTTCCACTCACTATCCTACTGTTCTCATCACTCGTTCTCACTCTATTGTCCACCAAATCCCTAATGTCTATCACATCTCTCCTCATGGCCACCAGTTGTGACGTCCCCACTTTACGACACAGTCCCACAAACACTGATTCTGATATGTGTTGTATAGCTGTCCTATTGAAAATGATTTAAGGGGAATATTCTTATTTATAAAGTTGTTATACAAATGTCACTTTTCGAAAATTGAATTATGTCTGTTTCACTTGAAAATTTCTAAACAGAGAAAGTTCTCTATTGTGTTTATAAGTTCTTTTTTTTCTTTTATGTATCATATTTTTTCAACTAATTTATCAATTTTTCATACCATGTAGAATTAATAACGGTGTCTTTTTAGTTTAATAGTGTTGATAGTGTTAATAGTATACGTATATATACGTATATAGTTCAAGAAAATGTTATGCTTCAGATAATTTATGCATGTTTAAGTTCCTTTATCGCTGTCCTGCTACTGATGATTGAACCAAATCAAGAAAGGTGGAATGGAATGAAGAATGCCTCTTTAGAAAATGGATTATTGATATCATTATTCATTTTAAAAAAAGAATGCTATTAATTAAGTTACTCTTTTGATTCCAATGTGTTCTTAACGGTGAACTAAACATTATTGTTTCAAATATAGTTTTCTAATTCTTTTATACCATCTATGAATCAAGTTGAGACCTGTCAAAGAAGATAAGACAGAAAAACTTTTAGTGTAACTTAAGATATTCCAGTTTTAGTACTTACAATTCTGAAATTATGCTTGAGTCCATTTTATGTGTAGAGAAATTAAAGGTTTCTTGTATTATAATTATGTTATAATTAGTACAGGAAATTTCCCTCTACTTTCATTTTGATAAACAGTGTTACCTTTTATATCGTTCATGAAATCTATCAAAGGAAAATTTATTTAAACCAAAAAAACACCATATCTGAATAAACGAATAAAAATTATCGAGATATTTCTCCAAAGATTCTAGATAAGAAAGTTCAGATACATTTTAAAAGTTCTGGACTTTCAATTCACATTGGTTGTTGTTAGAAATTGCCATAAATCTGGAAATTGCTAGTGCAGAAAATCTTTTAGCAAATTTGCGCGTAAACTGCATTCGCAAAAATATGTTTCCTAAAACTGAATCAATAACAAAAAATGTAGACTAAAACTCTGCAGACAGCTGATCTCTTTTTTTAATCCGATGCAGTAGACATTTTAAGAAAAGAAACCTGTGTGTTTATAACAGAAGTGCTTGGGGCGGGAACGTTTCTCTTCGAGATTCTTGGACTTTTTGAAAAAAAAACTAAAACATTTTTTAGAAAATATTCAGAAAGTATAACAACTGAAAAATTTAAGCTAAAACTAGCTTTTATAGAAATACATACTATCTGATACTAAAAAAAAGAATATCAATTTTACTGAACACGGGGGATCCCGTCCCCTAGCACCTGTGGTTTATACTTCAAGCTAATTACCCGTGATAATATGCCTTCTCCATACATTCGATATCTTCCGGTAGTTTGAAATACAGCATGTCATTTTTTTAGATTAATTCTTTTAGAAATAAATCCCTAGCACGGCGTTAGAATTATTTAAAACTGTATTTTAATAATTTTGTTTGTAGATGCATAACTGCTATGAACATAAATACACTTTTTAATTTTAGTGCCATTAACAATTCGCAAAATTTTAAAACGTAAAAATTCATCTACAGCCCTTCGACCCAGATATTTACGGAAGTAGGTCATTTCCAATCCTCTAGCTGTTACTTGTCTTCCAAATGCTGACGTATCAACACAAAAATTTCCATTTTCCTACAAATAAGAAACTTGACCTTTGAAATGGTTATGTTATGATTTTGAATTATTTTTTAAAAGACAGCCCAGTTTTTTGTTTTGTTTTTGTTTTTGGCCGGGGAGTGTGTGACCAAGTAATTACATATATTTTGTTTATTTAGGCAAATATTTTGCATTTTGTGAACTAATTTTTTTTTCGATTATTTGAATCAAGTGAGTGGAATTCTAAAATCTTAAAATCAATAATGTTGGAAGTCTTTTCAGTCCATAGTGTAACAATGTAAATGTGATGTGACTTTTTAACCATACACAGAGACGTAAGCGTATTCATAGGAATCGGTCTTACAATTAAGCTTCAATAAACGATGTCTCTTTTGATTTATTATCGCCTTATGTAAATCAACAGTTAGGTTTACATCATATTCGCACAAAACTTTACTCTGTCCCTTTTAAACTTTTAAATGTTCGTCTTGAAAAGGTCAAGGAAACCCCATTTTTTTATTACTCGACTCCAGAATATAGGCTCGGATCTGTGATTATGGATATTGCAGTTTTTTACGGAAGAAAATGCAGCTAAAATAATCCGTCTTTTCCTTAAATTTTAATATGCCAATAAAGGAATTGACGCGGGTAATATAAGTAATATTCTTAATCACAAAGGGGTCGAGTCTTGTGTTCCACCATATTTCAAGTAAACGACTACACCTTGTATTGCCTACAAATATACATTGACCATTGCTTTAAAACTTTTTCATTGCAAAAAAACTTTACATGACCTGGATACCGAGTACCTGAAACATAATCTTTCATCCTGTTCATGTTCTTCTTCGCCCTATAACTATAGTCCTGCTGGACACGTTATTACAGGTGACGTAAATACAGTTAATAATGAGGACCTTCGATCACTTATTTTATAAGGTCCTAACTACAGGGAAGGCCGGTTCTTCAACTGGCTTTGGAATTTCACTTGTGTTGTCACGTGAAAATGTGATATTGCAGAGGCTAAATCTACATCAAGATGATGATTTTGATGCCTTGATTTTTCGTAATATGCGCGTCGTTAGTTTTTAAAAATTAAATATTTAAAGCAAATAAATATTTTAAACTTGATTTGGAGCTAATTTTCGGATTAAAAGACCAATCACAATTCAATTAATTACACCAGTAAAAACACAAAGGGATCTGATAAACTGTAGTAAAAAAAAAACATGGTCTTTGCGGTTCTATAATTGGATAACCCCAACAGCTGCATCTACATGTACAGTTACTTGTATATATACTATATCAGATATATACATGTGTGTGTGTTTATGTTTGTGTATGTTAACTAACCTTTCTTTCAGAACTTTTTATCTTGTCATTGTTAAAAAATCCTTTATGCCTTCTGGGCCCAAAAATGGAAAATAAAATTATCTTATCCTATAATTGGATGATTGACACATATCCACTTGAGGACCGTGTGGCACGTGCCGTTAATCTCTAACTAGGGGGAGAAGATCAAGTTTGAGGCAATATCTATGCAAGAAAAACTATTCTTCAAAGAATAAAATAATTTTTTTGTGAATTCTTAAAAATTCTTGAATGATTTACGGTGTGAAATATATCAAGTATAGATATACATAGAAGGTATACCGGTATTTAACATGTAGGCCTTACGTATCTAATAATGTATTACCTTAATAATATTCTCATTTATTTAGTGCAATTTCATTTCTTAATACACTTTAAGAACACAGTTATAAATTTCCGCGGTAATTATTATTCATAGCGTAAATTAATCCCACACGGATAAAATTACGTCTACAGTATATTAAAAAACCAAATAAAGGTATTTGATCCCGCTCTTTATGTGGATCTTCACATCTGAATTGTTGTGATGCTTAAATTTTGTGTCAATTTTTAATTCCATACTATTTTTAAGGTCTTCCGTTTTCAACGGAAGACCTTCTACTGATTCTGAAGATTTAGATTATTCTTATTAAGGTCTTCCGTCTCCAACGGAAGACCTTCTTGTTATTCTTCGGTTTCTTTTTCCCTATTATTATTATTCTTACCAATTTTGTGCACGCGATTTCTCGTAAACTACTGGGCCGATTCTCATAAAACTTTCACATCTTATAGGTACTGATCTGAACCTTATTGGAATTTTTTTTTTGTTGATGACGTCACTTCCGGTCGTGAAATATCGACAATTTCCTGATTTCAAAGTGCAATTTTGTCTGAACTAAGTAGCGAAAACTGCTTAAGATATGAACTTGAGACTTATTTGAGATGATAGTTCATGACTTATAGCTTTGCAGAATCACCTTTCCGTGTGTCATCAATACTTCCGGTCGCTACCGGAAGCGAATTCAAAAAACGCAATTTTTCAATTTTTGTTTTTTAATATTTTTGTTTTTTAAATCGATAAAGACCCTTTTGCAGAAGACAAATATGTAATTTGTTTGAAAATCAAAAAAGCCAATCTCGAGATATTAGCATTTGAAAATTCGAAGCGGCGATCTCAATGACTAAATGGTTAGCGTGTTGGATTCTAACGCGGGCGACCCGGGTTCGATCCCCCATGTGTCCAAAAAATTTTATCACTTTTTCTGCCTGATTTTTCGTTATTTTTCAATTTAAGACGATTTGCAATTATATATTTTAAAATTTTGATCATATCTTGCGTAATTAGGGGTCAAAAGGGGGCCAGAATGTCAAATCTTTGACGCTTTATATCTCGAAAAGGAGGAATATTTTGATAAGCAATATTGAACAAAAGATGGTCAGAATAATATTCTAAACAATACACATACTTTGAATTTTTGTAAAACGGCCCCATTAAGGACTTGTAGGAGTGGCCCTTAAATATTTCCATTTAGCATATCTCCAATTGAATAGAAATCTCTGAATAAGTTTTGAACAAAAAATCTTCAAAATCACAAGAACTTTCATTTGATATCAAGAAAAAGGGGCTGACCCCACAAATTAGGGGCTCAGAGGGGCCAAAAGTCTTTTATCTATAACTCTCTTATGATCAATATTTTGTTATACATTACTGAAGCAAAAGTATTTATCTTAACGATTTGCAACAATATATGATACAATTTTGATCATATGTTACGTAATTAGGGGTCACAAGGGGCCAGAATGTCAAATCTTTGACGCTTTATATCTCGAAAAGGGGGAATATTTTGATAAGCAGTATTGAACAAAAGATGGTCAGAATAACGTTTTAAACAATATGCATACTTTGAATTTTTGTAAAACGGCCCCATTAAGGACTTGTAGGAGTGACCCCTAAATATTTTCATTGAGCATATCTCCACAACGAATAGAAATCTCTGAATAAGTGTTGAACAAAAAATCTTTAAAATCACAAGACCTTTCATTTGATATCAAGAAAAAGGGACTGACCCCTCAAATTAGGGGCTCAGAGGGGCCAAAAGTCTTTTATTTATAACTCTCTATTGATCAATATTTTGCTATACATTACTGAAGCAAAAGTATTTATCTTAACTATTAGCAAAAACATATGAAACAATTTTGAACATATCTTACGTAATTAGGGGTCACAAGGGGCCAGAATGTCAAATCTTTGACGCTTTATATCTCGAAAAGGGGGAATATTTTGATAAGCGGTATTGAATAAAAGATGGTCAGAATCATGTTTTAAACAATATGCATACTTTGATTTTTTATAAAACGGCTCCATTAAGGAATTTCATTTAGCATATCTCCAATTGAATAGAAATCTCTGAATAAGTATTGAACAAAAAATCTTCAAAATCAAAAGACCTTTCATTTGATATCAAGAGAAAAGGGCTGACCACTCAAATTAGGGGTTCAGAGGGGCCAAGAGTCTTTTATCTATAACTCTCTAATGATCAAGATTTTGTAATACAATACGAGGGCCGTTCAAAAATTATGTGGACTTGTTGCACAGAAAAAATATTTGACGACATAATAGGACAAAATGTTACACATAATACAAAAGAATCTTTACTTATATGGTCTTCAAAATTTCATGTCAAAATGTTGTAAATTGGTATCAATTTTGAGTGATTTATAAGGGCATATCATTAAGTCACGGAGCAGCAAAATTTTCGACGTCACAGGCATTATACAAAAATATGTGATTGAGCTTTCATTTTCTCAACATTTTCCCAAGAGTTCCTGAACAGTTTGAGTTACCTTATCTACTCAACATCCAAACACCATTTCTTGTCACGCTTAAAATCTATTTAACAAGTAAAGAATTCTTTTTTTTTGTTTTAAAACCAAAAACTGCAGGTAATTATGAGATATAGCGTGACATTGGGCACTCTAAATCACGTTTTTTTACAGTCCGGATAAAGTTTCCGCCGATCATCTTCTTCCCGTCCTCCCATATAGCCTTTTTACAGAGGTCTAACGGTCTAAAAGTTCAATAAGCTATTTGTGGACGAATGTCACAAATACCCAGGTTTACTACATATTTTATTATGCATATTTTGGATCTATTTTGGCGATATCTCGAGCATTACACGTAATTTAACAAAGTGTGGTGCGCCGTCAATTCAGGAGACGTCATTTTTACAGTCGTTTGCTCGGGGTTCACATCAGGGAAAAATCACTATATTTCTGTTAGTACTTTGAATATCATATCAGAAATCTAAATACATAATAATAGAACAGTTTAAAGATACATTTGAGAAATTTTGGATTCCGCATGCTTTTGCTTCAAATTTTTTGTCGTGCTCCGTACCTCTCCACCAGCGATATCAACATAGCGATAATTTTAGTAGAATTTTTCTTAAATACGGAAATTTTGCCTAAAATTGTTTGAAATCTTTGAGATACACATTTCTGTGAATTTTCATAACTATATGACGTCTATAAAAGCAAATAATAGCACAGTCCGCGTAATTTTTGAACGGCCCTCGTACTAAAGCAAAATTATTTATCTCAACGATTTGCAACAACATATTATTAAATTTTGATCATATATGACGTAATAAGTGGTTGCAAGGGGCCAAAATTATATTTTTTTATGCTTTATATCTCGAAAAGAGGGAGTACTTTTATAAGCCAAATTGAACAAAAGATGTTCAGAATATCGTGATAAAAATCAGAAACTTTAAAATTAATGAAGGAAAACTTAATGTCATTCTCTTTTAAAGAATATCTCAGTCATACTCACATCTCATCTTATCGAAAAATTCGACGGAAGACCTACTCGTTGCTCGCAACGAGATGTTCATCTAGTTATTCTTTTTTTGTTTTCTTCCAGACGCCAACTTTGAGGCCTCATATCTCACTC
>NW_026934285.1:0-11356 GCF_032062105.1 Saccostrea cuccullata
ACGATTTACCACCTTATTAAGTTTGGTGTCTTAATCTCTTACCGTTTACGAGATCTAGCTATGATAACTTCTCATTTTGAGGACAGGAAATCACGCGACCGGAAGTGAATTTTACAAAGATATTTGACGTTACTGTAGACAGTTGCAGTCTAAATAACATATCAAAAAATCATTACAAATACTTTATCTATAAAAAATATTTATGGGAAAGAAAAAATACTGAAAATATGCAGTTTTTCTATCATAACCGGAAGTTGTCGTTTTTACTTCCGGTGAGACTGATATATTTCGAAACTACAAATAAGATGTTGTTATCTGATGCAAAAAAAGTTTCATAAAAGAAAAAATGAAATTTTCGATTTCTTTGATCACTTCCTGTGACGACCGGAAGTGATGGCGGACAATCTTAACCCAAATGGATTTGCCTACTTATTAAGATCTATCAACCCTGTAAGTTTGGTGCCTTAATCTCTTGCCGTTTCTGAGATCTCACTCGGATTTATAAACAAAAAAAAAACAACATACTTTTGAACAATTGTTGTTGACCCAGAGTAGGAAATATTCCTTAACAAATCAGTTTCCCTAAAATGATATCATATTTCCCATAGAATATCATAATAAACTAAAATTTCAATGAAAACCTCTTAGAGTTTGTAATGAAGGTATGTACATGACCAAAAAATGAAATTTTTTTTATCCAGACTTAGTGAATCAACACCATATAATATGTTTTCTATATCAATTGGTATGTTATTTTCATTCATGTATTTAATCAGCATATGTCGTTGGGAGGCATATTGATGACAATACAAGAAAAAAAGTAATGAGTTCTCGTTTTGATATCCGCAATTGGTACATATTGGTGATTCGTTTAGGTGATCTTTGAAAAGATCAGCAATAAGGTTACTACATTTATTCCTTAACTGGCAGTGTATTATGTTTTCAATTCTATTACCATAATTGTATAATTAAGGTCTTCCGTTTCCAACGGAAGACCTTCTACTGATTCTGATGATTAAGATTATTAAGGTCTTCCGTCTTCACGGAAGACCTTATAGTGATTCTACTGTTTCTTATTAAGGTCTTCCGACTTCCTTCGGAAGACCTTATTGTTTTCCGTCGGTTTCCTATTATTATTATTCTTATTATTATTATTATTCTTTTTTCATAGTTATGGCTATATCTCAGCTGTGACTGTACGGATTTCAAAGATTTTTACAGGAAAGATGCATCACGTTAATATCTCCAGACGTCTTTTTCATTTTTTCAAAATTTTCTTCCATTCGTGATTTTTGGGGAAATTTGTATTTTTTAAATGGATTTTTGTACCCTACTTTTCTCGAAAACGGCTAAAGATATGACATTGAAACTCATGGACATGAAAGAGCATCACATGTAAATGTGCCGAACGTCCTTCATTTTTTGCCGTTCTTACTTCCGGTCGCAAACGGAAGTGAATTCAAAAAGTCCAATTTTCCAACTTTTTTGTTTTTCAATATTTTTCTTTCGGATTTATAGGGTTTATAGAGCGTCTTCAAAGATATCTATATATGTTTTCATTTTTTTCATGCGTGCGTTTATTGCAAAGATATGACAGAACCAAACTTTGTCTTACTGTCGGGGGTTCGAATCCCGCTCGGGGCGTTCCCCAAATTTTTTCTTTGTTTTTGTCTTTTTTCAGTTGCAAATTACTTTTTACTCTTTTATAACATGTGTGGAAGATCTTGCCGATTTTTAAAAGCTGTATTTGGAGATATTTTGTGAAATACCTGGAACAATCACGATCTGTGTTGAGAAAGTACTGTAAATGAACGTTAACGAAAAAATACATTATGAAAACTTTTTCATGGGATGACGCAGACTAGATTGCAAAAGAGAATTTGGTCGGAAGACCTGCTTGTTGCACCAGCAACAAGAACGCATCTAGTTATTATTATTATTTTTTTCCCCAAAATTTTGTGCACGCGATTTCTCGAAAACTATTCAGTGGTGTTCAGTAAAACTTTCAGGAATTATGCGTCATTAAATGAAGTTGTGGCATGACAAGTAAAATTTGGAATATTCACCTTTGGTTCCAAGTTATTGACACTTTTCTGATTGTAAAATGCAATTTTGTCCCCCCTTTTTTTCGAAAATGGTTTAAGATATTAACTGGAGACTTGTTAGAGATGAAAGATGATGACTTTTAGATGTGACGAATCACCTTTTCGTGTGTCGCCGGTACTTCCGGTTGCTGCTGGAAGCGAAATTAAAAAGTCCATATTTTCTAACTTTTTTGTTTTTTCAATATTTTTCATTTATTTTTGGAATGGTAATAGAGACCCTTCTTATAATGCTTACTGTATAATTTGTTTGAATATTGATAAATCCAAACTCTAGATATTAACAATTAAAAATCTGAAGCGGGTCCAAAATGGCGGCTGTCTCTGTCAACTCCGACATTTCGCAATAGGGGTTTACGGAGGCAGCCGAACGTTTGCTTGAACGAAAGTTACATAGGGACAATGAAATGTAAAGGAATACTTGGATTGTCACGTCATAGTTACGTTGCAATTCTGTGTCAAACTACGTTCTTCTTAAACGTCTTCTATAATTGGTTTTGGCTGGTTCTCAAAGTAGAAAAAGTGTTACTTGCTTACATACTATATGGAATTTGTAAAAATGTGTTAAATATACTTTCTAATCTTCGAATTTTAGGCTATATGAACGGGTTTTTTTTTAAATTTCATTGAAGCTATTGCACCTAGTAAAATATAGAACATTTCAAAGAAAAGGCGCCAAGTTGCGTTTGCGCGAAATTATGAATAGTGACTAGCCTTTCATAATTCTAAAACAAAAGCATGTTATGCAGAGGTATATAAAAGAAGATTTAAGCAGAGGTCCCAAATGCGTAATATTTACGCGATTTTCATGCTGGCGACTTGGATTCAATCCCCCTTGTGTGCAATATTTTTTTTTTTACTTTTTCATCTCGATTTTACGTTTTTTTTTTAACGGAATCGGACGGAGGACCTCTCGTTGCTCGCAACGAGATCGTATCTAGTTCTTATAATTCTTTTTTTTTCCTAGACGCCAACTTTGAAGCTTCATATCTTCCTCATTCCTGAACGGATTTTGTTCAAATTTTCAGGGCATTTTGACTTCCATAAACCCTTTTCAAATATTGTTACTTAATTCGGAAATTACCTTCTATTTAAGAGTTATTCCCCTTTGATTGAATTTTTCATACCTCTGTATTCCAGACAAAGGCTCAAAAATGGTAATAACTGGAGCACAAAGCCCTTTGAAATTGAAAAGAGGAAGCATTGAAGTTGTGCACATCGATTTTTGTTTTTTGATTTTTGCATTTAAAATGGCGCTAGAGAGGGGTCAAAAGTTAGAACGCGGAAAACAGCAAAAAATTTGACATATTTTCCTTTATACCTTGAAAACTAAAAATATTTTGTTAAGACATGTAGAAAAAAAGTTGTGCATAATTGCAAGAGCTTTCTTTTGATACTATAGAAAAGGGGCTGGCCCCTAAAATTAGGGATCTATGGAGCTTGGAAGACTTTGCTTTATAACTCAAAAACGGTAAATATTTCGATCTGGATCTTACCAGCAAAATTGTTCTTTAACACCTTTTTGATTTGATGAGAATGTTTATTTGTTCGAATATACCGGGGATATTGCGTAACACTAAGTAGAGATCAGGCCAGGTAAACAGGTAACGTTTTTCATTCGGAAATGAAATCAGACCTCTTCATGTGTATAATTTACACAAACTTCCTATCAATAATATACCCTGTGGTATTTACTGTTAAATTTCTACTAAAAAGGTCTTTATACATGCTTTACGGTTCACTATTAAATTATTTATATGACAATTAGTTTCTTTTTATGTATTATTAATTAGTTTTATAGTGAACACGTCTTCATCGGAATATATTAAATCGATCTTTCTACGTTAATTATTATTATAAGTAATTTTAAACTTTATTAATCGAATAATTCACGATCATTTATAGTTGATCTCCACGTTCGCCAGCCTAGATGTTTGTAACAGTTATGTAATCAAACGCACCAATCCCACGCTGTCGATCAAGGTCACTAGTGCACCAGCCACCTGTTGTAAACAAAGCAAGTGTCTGTGATCGTGTTTAAAATCCATTGTGTACAAAGACCTATCAATTAATAGAAAACTGTGTTTTTAATTAATCGAATCAATAAGAATACTTCACCGATCTTACATTAAATCGCAATTCCTAACACTGGTGCATAAAATCATTTTGAATTTTGATAACTTTCTTTGGCCTGTTCACGCAAAATTATTTCTCTGTTCCGTGTTAATGTATTTTATCAAAATTGTAATTGAAAAGGGGCTTCGGCAAATAATTATAATTTGTGATGGAAGTCTTGAGATAGGTAATGTACTATATGTACGTTTTATTTTTACCATCACTCTTTGGTTTCTCCATAATTTTTTTAAACGTGCGTGGCCACAGAGAGCCGCAGGCATGTCGAATGTTAAAAACATCGTGTACTCCAACAGTGGAAATTGGCTTTGAAATCATGTCGCCTCTTTCGTATTACTGAATGCCGGATATTTTTTTCTTTAGGTTTATAAATCTGTAAAATTTAAACGCGTAAAATTTCACATAATTTATAAAACGGCTCGTATAATTTTTTAACATGGTATTTGTAAAAGTAATGCTTAATTATTGCTATTAAGCTCACTCCATGGAGGCTATATAATTAGTATACTGTTATTATTTTGAACACTTTTAAGCCAATCATCAATTGGGATCATACAGGTAAATCTCAATTATTATACAAACATCGTCAATTTATTAATCAGTTAGACCTACCTGGTTACTCTTTTTTTAGTATTTTTTTTAGAGACGCATAACTTCTGATAATGACTTAATAATTACAGCTCTTCCAATTAAATGTATACCCGTGTTTTCAATCTTCGACACTTTCTTCTGCTTCATGTGCTTTGAATAAAACTTCGACCTGTTAATACGCTGTTTCACTTCAATCATGTTAGTTTGAGTTGTCTCTCTTTGTTTTCGGTAAATATACCAGACGTGCACGTGTGCTTAGCTATGTGTTTTTAAAAAAAACATGAATAAATGAAGGGTACATTGCTCTTGTATATAAAGGTTATTTTAAAAAAATTATACAATTCATGATGTAATTTGTTTGCAATGTTTATATTGTTATATCAATTTAACATGTGTTTAATAACTCTCTCTCTCTCTCTCTCTCTCTCTCTCTCTCTTTCTTTCTTTCTCTCTCTTACAAGTTACATAGGGTTTTTGGACACGTTATTTGTACACGTAAATGCATTCAATGTGATCTGGAATTTTACGTCTGATGTTTTAAATTTTTACGGACATATTCAATTCGTAAAAGATCAACGTATAAAAATTTAAATCACCTTTTATTAACCCAAATTCGTAAAAATATACAGCAGTAAAAATTACCCGTTATATGGTATTTTATTTTGCTCTATCTCATATTTGTTTTAATCAATCGTATTTGCTTGTGCATTTATTAATTTCAAGTTTTATGCCTGATGAAATCAGGTGCTTTGATCCTTTTCATGCCAGCACCTACCCCGACACAAGACCTTGATTTATCCGGTCTCATCCATGGGATCGGTCTCCACGCATCATTTCACAAGTCTCCAAATTTCAAATAAAACATTCTCATTGAAACTTTGATGCTTCTTCATAAAAATGGCCGGGCATATATTGTTTGTCATTCACGTCTTCCATTTTCCGTCTGTCCCTCCGTCCCGCTTTGCGTTCCTCAGTTCAAAGCTCAATTTCAAAGAAACTATTCAATTTTTTTTTATATCAAACGTCCTATGCTGATAAACATTGATGAGAGCTATTTTCCTACATCAACATATTTTGACTTTGATCTTTCCTTTGAACTTAATCTAACCTTTTTTAATTCTTTTTTAATTATCATCAAACTTCATGTGCCGATATGTACTGATATGTGCCGATACGTACTATAGGCTAGCTACACGTTTGTAACTGCATCAACATTTAGTTTTCCCTTTCCTTTGACCTTAACCTAACTTTTCTCAGGTTATTGTTTAACTCAGAAACATACCATTCAAGACTGAGTATTCTTTTTCTTCTTATGGTGATACATACATTTTTTTTTTACTTTGACCTCTCCTTTCACCTTGATCTTACCTTACGTAATTCATTGAGTATTTAGCTCAGTTTTGAAGAAAGCATTTATATTTTTACTCAACTTCATATGCTGATACACACTTATGAGAGCTATCCAAACCTTAGTGTAGAACAGATGCTCTAACCACTGTGCCAAACGGGCGACCTTCAGTTTTGAAGAATCCATTCAAGACATTTTTATCAAACTTTAGTATCCTGATACATTTTAATCTTGCACTTTCCTGTGACCTTGACCTCACTTGTCTTTAATTTGCAATTTGCATAGCATTAAAGAAACCATTTGAGATATTTTTATGTAAGCTTATGCCTATATACATTATCTGAACGGAATTTCCATTTTTAAGATTTCAATTTTTTAAGAAACTATTCAAGATATTCTCAACAAACGTCATACACTTATATTTCTAGTTAAATCATCATGTAAATCATAGTTTTGAACCTAATAAATTCTTTCGATTCGATATATGTTCAAAAAAAATTTGACTGAACATATCCAGTCTTTTGGACGAGTCACTGTTACTGACAGAGAAACTTTAAATTCTCAACCGTATTTGTACCAGTGAAACATTGCTCATATAATGCAAGGTGGGGCATGGCCTTGATTAAAGTTCAAGGTCACTTAAGATAAGATGTTTTGGTTGGATATGGACTAAAAGAATATCTAAAAAAACATACGTGAACTTTTTCTGTCGGCAACACGCAGACTATGTATTTTTATAACAGAGTTTGTCTTTGCTTGATGCAAGGTCATTTAGAAAGTTCAATGTCATGCACATAACATTCTTCTACAGTCTTTTTCCTGGCGAAACATTGTAAGTTGCTTCCTCAACAAGCCTTTGGGTTGCTTACTTATATAACTTTAGAATGGTTTGACCTAGACTCAAGGTTACGTCTTCCTTTCCGTAGCTCCAACGGAAGACCTATTCGTTGCTTTGCAACGAGCTCGGCTCTAGTTTATATTTATTTTTCTTGGTAGGGTGGTAGAGTTTAATTTATTTTAAAAAGTTTGTAATGTAGGGGAGTTTCTACAATCATCAGATAAATTTTTCCACAAGGATATTGTGGATGGCACAAAGCTATTGTAGTATGACACTTTCCTAATGATTGGGATTCGATATGAATTAGGGTTGCGCAAATTAAAGTTAAAGCTCTTTAATAAGTATCTCACACATTACCAACAATGACTTATTTGTTTGTCGTATTGTCTTATGGACTACAAAGGTCAATCATTTCAAACATTTGTTAAAGAATGGATAATTCCGTTTACCTGATCATTGATCATACAGAGAGTTCATTCATGGTCGTTGTGTCTGACCAACAGGAGACGACTTGTGCTTCCAGGTGTCTTTTTTCTCTTTTTCTGCAATCGATTAATTGGTCGGAACGATGCCAATCGGTTAGAAAATCCGTAATCGGTTGGTCGGAAAAATATAAAAATATATGTAAATTGAACCTTTTTTATCTTAAAATTCACTTTTTAGAAAGGAAACCACTGCTTAAAGTTCATTTAGCGTTGTTACATATGTTGAAATTAAATAATTTTGAGGTAATTATAGCTCTCCTGATTGAGGTCACAGGTAAATTGGTCAGTTTGTAAAGTGTTAATTCCTGTTTTTAAAACACGTTTTAAAAAACATCGACAGCCTTGCATTTGATTTTTTAATGATAGTGAAAACATCACCACTTAGTACTTTAAATTCGTATATCTATATTTTGCCCTTACCTATTAAATTATGTTATATAAGAAAAACAGTGTAAATAAAGTGATAGTTCAGACAGATTTGGCTATGGTGACAATGCAGGATTAACTTATCTTACGTCTTCGTTGGAAAATTATCTGTGTCTGATTCACAGGCAAGATTCGTGGTCTTCCTCAGTTTTTTCTTGAATATTAAAATTAAGTAAACATAAAATATACTCTTATGCACATAAAATATCTAGATAATTAACAGAATGAAAATTAAAACGTCTTTTATAGCCTTCTAGTATATGGAGAAATGTATATGTAAATGAAGAATTGTCTAAATGATCATCTCGAAACGACTAACCGGTTAATCGGTCGGAACGTCTTGCGGTTAACCAATTATCAATTCTGTAATCGATTGCCATCCCTACTGCTTATATTGTCTAAATGAATTTATATATTGAACACTTTCGTTGTTTTTACTCTATGTGAACAAGGAATCATTTGTAATGATTTTTTTTTACCAGTAGGCACTTCCAAAATACATTAATTTAAAAGAATAAAAAAATGCAGGATAATATACATTTTGGATAATATACCTCATTCGTACATGGAATTCATTGGATATGGAAATTATTTAAAACTACTTGTAATTTCGAAGGTACTCAAAATCCTATCTAAAGTATCAAAAGGAATGGTTCTACTTATATTTAAATTTGAAACTATAATGAACATCTGCAATCTTATTAAATTGATATCTTTGTAGATATGTAACAGATGTGACTAGATTTGTATATGAAACACATGGAGATAGCGAACAGTATACAACATCAAAAGTTCATAAAGCAACACAAAATAGGAAAGTACAAAATATCGGGTGTACGAATTTTCTTAATTTACTGTTTAAGTACAATTGCCGATGCAAATTCATTTTGATAAAATTAATAATTTGTGGAACTTCTCATTCCTTAAATTGTCTGTGTACTGTCATGAACCAAACTCACACTTATTGTATTATCGCAGAATTTCGAGATACTACCTTCACTCTTCATTTTCATAAACAAAAAAAACCCCACTAAAATTGACGATGGATATTTCGGTTAATGAAATAATGAAAAGGAGCTCATGGCCGATGTTGCCGGTCAGCAGGGGATGTTCACTCCTCCATGATATCTGATCTCACATCTGGATGTTTTAGAGGTCCGCGTTTTTTTTTCTACTCCTACTTCATATTGTTTTATGGATTTTTGATTTTGAATACTGCTTGTTATCTCCATATGCTTCAATTAGGTGCACTTTGCCAATTATGTGACTTTAATTATTGAAAATACTTGTAATGAATTATGGAATAATTGATCAAGAAAATCATACAATTATTAACTTATTACTATTTTCTGTATCATAAAACATAACAAAATGAAGCAGAATTATGCATATGGTTTATAAATGTTGATTACATAATATGTGGCATAATTGAGAACATAATATGTAATACTCTCTTGTGGTCTTAAGCCGAGCACTACCAAAAACAAATTCAGCACAAAGAAAAGAAGTTATAGACAGAATCGACTTCCTCAAAAAGGGAAAAGGTTTTCATTTTCCTAGTGGTGATAGTCGCAATCCTGATGGAGGACCCGTGTAGGAGAAACGATGTTTTCTTATACGATCTGTTACCATTACACCGTTGTTCAATTTTTTTGAAGTCAGAATCGATAATATATCCATTATGATTCTTAGTGATATATTTAGGAAATGTGTACAGTTTCCTACGCGTGTGATCGTGATCAATGACATTAATATATTTTCCTGCACTTCTATACTGTATTACATTAGCATCTGTTTTATTGAATACTTTCTCATTTTAGTATCCTAACCAGTAGATCTTCATTGGAGGGAGATGAGTTCAGGCAGTCTGCATTCCATGGCTCGGTGTTCTTCCTAGTAAGAATGCTTAGTGTTTTATTGTCTGAAGACAAATGTTAATGTTATTAATTTCTGTCTATATATATTAAAAACGATAATCGCCTTACGAGTCACGTGTGTCTTCCAGTAGAACTTATTGTATTTGTCACAATATGTAGACGGGCAACTGTTGTGTTTGTCAAAATGATACGTACTTGTATACGTCTATTGGGGTCACTGATCCATATCATTCCTCTTGTAACAGAATATATTCTGAAAGTCTGGGGAAAATTGAGGCGATTTTAATAAAAAATTGACATTTTTATTATATATGGAAATGTGACAAACTGAACATGCACATTTCACCAAGAAGGATATCTGAAATACAGGTTCACACATCAGTTTCGGGAGCTATCCATTGCTTTCTTTCCTTTTACCTATCTCTGTGATTTGGAATTCTCCTAGTAAATTAATTACATCCACCATGTTGATTCTGCTATTCATAATGACAGGACTCGTACTGGCTTGAAGAACTACTAATCTCACTTGTGTAAAACATTGCTTAATAATTGTTAACGTTTTTTTCGCATATCTAGAGGGTGATAAAGGAACCTCACTTGCCTCCATCTAGTATTTGCAGAGGTATTGAGTATACAAAGTAAACCAATTAAAGGTCTGCTTGAACCGCTTTAGATATACGGATCTTCTAGAAAACAATTATGCATGCAACGTTGAAGAAAAAAATGAAGCTTTAGAAATCAGCAACAGCATTATTTAATTACAATTACATGTACCACTCCCAAATTAAAGTTTTCACGTTTGGGAAAGAAGATTACTCCCTCTCATTCTCTCTCTCTCTCTCTCTCTCTCTCTCTGAAATGAAAAAAAAAATGTATAGTATTATTTTACAGACATTGAAAAAATGTTTAACCTGGCATTCTAATGGTATTTTAGAAACCATCGAATCACATGCATCAGATTTCTGATATAGTTCTCTGAAAAGGATTTTGAAATAATTAAAAATAAACTGAATTTATTAAAAAAACGAAGCTAAGAAAGCAATAGTTTATATTATGGGAAGAAATAATTATTTATAATAAAAAAAAGGCTTAATTCGGAACTCGGTCTACTCTACCTTTTTATCAAGATTTGAATATTAAAGTAGTAGAAGGAATAGTGAAATAATATTTAAGAAATTTTACGGGTCGCTTTCGCTTGATTATCAAGGCTAACAGCGTTTATCACAAACAGGTAGTTTCTATTTAAGGAATCACTGTCTAGTTTTGAGAGTGTGCCAGGGCATCAACGATAGTCGGAAACATGGAATAATTTGCATAACGGGCGAAAATTATTCCATGTAAAATTATTCCATGTTTCCAACTATTGTTGATGTCCCTGGCATACTCTCAAAACTAGACAGTGATTCCTTATATTTCCATTTTTACTTGAAACAACATTCTTAAAATAAATCGAAATACCGTCTAATTTAGTGGATTTGAAACGCACGAGGCATTCCATGTTATTTTCCCGCCCCTTGACGTCAAATTTTACTATTAAAAAATAGTCCCATACAAAC
>NW_026934286.1:0-5000 GCF_032062105.1 Saccostrea cuccullata
GGGCTGCAAATTTGGGCCTATGCTCGGCACTCAGGGCCATTGAGCAGGGAGGGATCTTTATCGTGCCACACCTGCTGTGACACGGGGCCTCGGTTTATACGGTCTCATCCGAAGGACCGCCCCATTTAGTCGCCTTTTACGTTTGATCTATTGAATGGATGCGAAAGCTTCAATGAAAATTAGAAATGTATGTTCTTATAACTGGAATTCCGAGCAATAGAAAGTATATTTATCATAATATCGTATACCGCCAATTAACACTAAAGCTGTGAATTCGGTAAGATTTTCCACGAATTTTGTATCCTGTTTTCCCCCAAAGTGGAGATGAGTTCAACGTTCATGAAAAGACGAATGTTTCACTGAAAAAAAAAACACTCGCCCTCCGACGGTCAAGGAATCTGATACTATTTATGTTCAATAACTTGCATTTATTACAAGAATATTTATATAACCTTTAATAAACAATCTTTTTTAAAAAATGTGTTTCTTATTTTTGTCTTTTGTATTCATTTAATATGTCACAAGCCTGCATGGAAAAATTAACAGAAGTCAAGTAATACTTCAGAAACATAGTAAATATTAAGTCAGGCAAGTTTCTTGAAAATCTATTTCTTATAACCATGGTTTAGAATAAGTTTTCTCTGGTGCAAAACAAAAGATTGTAGTCATCGTATTTCCAAAAACAAGTTCAATAGACGTTTGAGGAAACCTCATATTTAAAACTATACTCAATGCAACGTAATTGCGATGTAGAAATCTAAAGAATCCTTTACATTTCATAAATCTTTTTGGTAGAAGTTTCGTTCATCTAAACGCTCAGCTGACCTTCTAGAACCCGACTTGCTTAATGGCGGAGTTTACGGAGACCGCCGCCATCTTGGACACACTTCAGATTTTTAAATGCGAATATCTAGTGTGTGGATTGATCAATTCTTAAATAAATTGCATATTAGGCTTTTCCAGTAGGGTCTTAATTACCATCTATTACATCAAACAAAAATATTGAGAAACAAAAAAGTTGAATAAGTGCACATTTTGAATTCACTTCCTGTAGCGACCGGAAGTACTGACGACGCAAACGAAGGCAAAATTGCACATCTATAACCTATGGTCTATCATCTCTAACAAGTCTCCAGTTAATATCTTGAGCCGTTTTCGAGAACATTCGAAGACAAAATTGCATTTTAAAATCAGGAAATTGCCCATAACTTGACACTGGTAGCGAATTTTCCAAGAAACGGAATTTTATATAAAATTCATATAATGACCTATAATTCCTGAAATTTTCAATGAAATCCACTGAAGAGTTTACGAGAAATCGCCTGCACAAAATTTGGTCAGAAGAAAAAAGAATAATAATAATAATAATAATAAGAAACAATAGAATCACTATAAGGTCTTCCGTTGAGACGGAAGACCTTAACTAGAAACGATCTCGTTGCGAGCAACGAGTAGGTCTTCCGTCCGAATTTTCGAATAGACGAGATATTTTCACTATGATCTTTGTTAAGACATGATGATATCAAGACTTCCCTAATTTGATTTATTTTGTTTGATTTATATATCATCAAACGTCTATAGATGAAAGTCTGTTGGCCCCTCTAGGCCCTTTATTTGAAGGGTCAGCTCATTTTTCTTCATATGAAATGATGAGGCTCTGGATTTTAAAGACTTTTTGTTCAAATAACTTTTCAGAATTTCTTCTCGTTTTCGAGCTGTGCAGAATAGAAATATTTAGGGGTAAGCCCTAAATGAGGCCTTTTTTCGAAAATTAAATGGTTGTATATTTTTTAGAATACGATTCTGAGCATCTTTTATTCAATACTGCTTATCAAAATATTTCTCCCTTTGGAGATATAAAGAATCAAAGATTTAGCAATTTTTCCCTCTTATGACCCCTAATTATGTAATAATGATCACAATTGTTCAATACATTGTTGCAGATCGTAAAGATAAACATTTTTGCTTCAGTAATTCATACCAAAATATTGTTCAATAAAGAGATATCAATAAAGGACTTTTGGCCCTTCTGAGACCCTAATTTGAGGAATCAGCCCCTTTTTCTTGGTATAATATAAAAGCTCTTAACATTCTGCTTAACTTCTCTTCAATATGTTTTAACAAATTGTGAACAGGTAAGACGATATGAAACGAAAGGTGTCAAATTTTGTGAGATGTTTCTGAGACATTTTTTTGGCCCGACCGAGCTCCGGTACTTTTTACGCTAGAAAAATTTGGACACCCATATACAACTCAACAAACCTTCCTTTACTTTCACTGATAAACATGACTCAATATCTTAAGTCGTTTAGGAGGAGTTATCTGGACAAGCCGACCCTCTTAAAATCAGTAAATCGTCCATATCTCACGACCGGAAGTGACGACGCACTTATAAAAAAATTTCCAATAAGGTTCAGATCAATATCTATAAGATCTGAAAGTTTCGTGAAAATCGACCGAGTCGTTTCCGAGAACTCGCTTGCACAAAAATCGGTAAGAAAAAAAATAATAATAGGGAAAAAGAAACCGAACGAAAACAATAGTCTTCCGTTGGAAACGAAAGACCTTAATAATAATAAGAAACAAAAGAATCGCTATAAGGTCTTCCGTGAAGACGAAAGACCTTTACTAGAAAGTCTGCTATTGCAAGCAATGGCATATGTCGCCCCGTACTGGACAAGACTTTCATTTTTATCATCACTAAAACAATGATCCATTAAGTAAGCTTGGACAACCATCGAGTCGTATCAGTCCTTTCCGTTGGAAACGTAAGACCTTAATTGGGTACATCCCACTAATTATTTTTAGAAGCGCTAGGAGAAGAAAGTAGTGCAGGAAAAAATTACAAGTTCCTAAATTTGCAGACTTGCATAAAAGAAATTGGGCAGATGTACTGAACTGAGCCTCATACTTGATAATTGGCAGTATCTTTCCTAACAAAAAAGCTTGGCAAATGTAATTTATTAAGAAGATCAGCCGAGTTATTTTCTGTATTATAACGCCAGTGAGAACTGTGAAATTTCCCTACTTTCACTTTCATTTTTAGAGGTTCTGCCGGAAAACGAATCTGACATGCCACCTTCAATTCGAGCATTTCTGCATTGCACAGGGCTGTTGTTTCTTATGAGATGATAAATCATGTGTAAACTTTTTCAGTTTAGCGGAATCATGAACATTTTCGGCGAGATGAATGTTTTGTTTACAGTAGTGATCAAGGCTTAGTGCACCTGTAGGAGCGGATCCAAGGATTTATGAATGAATAAAAACTATGGAAATAACGTACCAATTTTCTAATTTATACTTGCACTATCTAATGAAATGAATAATATACAAGTAATAGATATACAAGAAAACGCGAGATGCTAATAAATGCAGCTGACAATCGATATTTTTTTTTATATAGATAAAATAATTATAGAATCTAGAGACAAGACAGAAGAAGAATGAATGTTGGCAAACTATCAAATCACATCAGGAGAACTGAATTTTATGAATGAAACTTATAAAACGTTACTTGTAAGTTGTATATGTTAATTCTGTGTATTCTACCTGGATGTGCGCTTCAAAAGGGGGGGGGGTCGTCTTGAAAATAGTACCTTAGCCATAACGTTTGAACGGTAAGGGCTAGGGCTTTCGTATTTCAAATATGTAATACATGTGAAAAGAACTTTTATTGGACACGAAGAGCTTTGACCCTTTGACCTAGACCTTGGAGAACACATGTGTACATCTTAACCTTTTTTTCTGTTTCGTTTCTATGACAACTGTGAGCGACTCATTACAATTATTTTAAAAGTAGAAATTACTTTGACACATTGCAAGGAATTAACATTGAAAGTTTCAAAACGATTGCTTGAGTAGTTATTGAGAAAATCGAAATTAAAGAATTTAAACATTCCTCTGGTTTCCATTGCAATAATCGATTATTTGAAAATTTTAAATGCAAATCGCACAACTACAGATACTAATCATTAAAATAAAAAAAAGTTTCATGACGAATGTTTAAGGGACCAGAGAGAACACTCGCGGACAAAATTCGTCGCTTTTTATAGGTTTCCATGGCAACGGTAGACATATTGGAACTGAACGACCTCACTGCACAACTACAACCAGAGATCGTCCTTTGAGGAAAGTTTCAGGAAGATTGTCACAGCCATCTCCGAGAAACAGCCTGGATAAAAAAAAAACATGCGTACAATATCAATATGTCGTCCCCGACTTCGTTCGGGGCGACATAATAATAACTAGATGCAATCTCGTTGCGAGAAACGAGTAGGTCTTCCGTCCGAATTTTCGATTTGATATGATTTTGACTATGATCTTTGATAAAACATCATGGAATCATGCCTTTTCTCTTTTGATTAAATTCTTTTGATTTAGATAATATCATCAATGCGTTTTTGATTTGCACATTAATTCTTTTCTTTTTTCTACTTTGAGAAACAACCAAAACCAATTAAAGAAGACTTGTAAGGAGACCTTGGATAATGAATGTAGTTTGACGCAGAATTGCAACGAACCTACGACGTGACAATCCAAGTATCCCTACACATTTCATTGCTCCTTATGTTACTTTCGTTCAAGCAAACGCTCGGCTGCCTCTGTTAACCACTATTGCGAAATGTCGGAATTTTGTTCCCGCTTCAGACTTTTGAATGTTAATATCTCGAGTTTGAATTTATAAATTTACAAACGAATAATATATTCAGCCTAATAAGGAATGTTTCTATCAACTATACTAATATAATTTGAAAATATTGAAAAACAAAAAAGTTAAAGACGAGAGACTTTTGGCCCCTCTATGCCCCTAATTTGAAGTACTAACCCCGTTTACTTGATATCAAATGAAAGGTCTTACTATATTGCACATTTTCTATTATATATGTCTTAACAAAATATTAACAGGTAAAAAGATATAAAAGAAAACGTGTCAATTTTTGCGAGATGAGTATGAGGCTATTTTTCGAGCCCAGGCGAGCGTCGATGCCTTCTTACCTGGA
>NW_026934286.1:7500-11377 GCF_032062105.1 Saccostrea cuccullata
GGCAGGATAGAAGTTAAAGAGGTGGTGGTTTTTAATGACCTTGACCTTTCATCCAAATGTCACAATCAATCTTAAGTTCTTGGAGTAAGATACAAGATTCAACCCCAACGTTAAATAGGTTAAGAATAAAAATACCCTCCTCCCCCTCCCCCTGCAAGAACCAAACAAATCAAATTAATGGCAACATAGAGAATCGCTGTTAAACTCAAATAACACCTCGGACCCACATAAAATTTCAGGAAAACTGCAGAAAAGAGTTCGAGGAATGTGTATTAAAATATTTGATTTGAGTTTTCAAAGCATATAGAAATTATTAATTTATACGGAAAAAATTACAAATCCTGTCGTGTTTAAAATTAAAGTGCAGATGAACAAAGTTGGTATATAAGCCTTTTATAGCCTATATATTCAGGTGTCGTTAATAGCATACAATTCTACTGATTTGAAATAATATTTTAATACCAAGCATCCTTTGCTTATTTTACCTTTGAAATTTATTTGAATTTTTTTTTTTAGAATAACGCAATCCCCAGAAAAAAGCGATTTTCGGTATATTAAAAATCAATATACAAGTACGCTACTTCGTAAAATAATCAGGTATTTGCCTTCATAAAAAAATTATTAATAAGAAGGTGTTAAACAATATTGGTCTCATTAGCTGACACAAATGTCTTTTTAAACATCTCTTGTATACCCCAGAAAATAGCCCCCTATGCATTGGAAGAAATGAATATTTCCGGTCAATAACCTTTATATATTTATTTACAAAGTATATCAAATTTACTAGGCACAGGTACCTGAGTTGTCAAAATGGCCTGAGAGGAAAATTCTGAACAGAAAGGAAAATCCCTTTTCCATGTATGAAACTACTATTGAATAAAACCAACTCCGAGCCCGATCTTAAAAAACACGGTAGTAGAAAATTAGAATTTTGCTGTTTTATTAAATTTTTTGCCTTTTACTTCTTTTCTTGAAGCCAAATGATATGAAAACACTCAAAAAGGTGAAAAGGCTTCATATTGTTACCTGAATTAAAATCAAAATTGTAACCTGAACAATTAGTCTCCTTATTATGTTCCCCAAACGAAGTTTGGGAACATATTGTTTTTACTTTTTCTGAATTTTTTCTTTGTTCTCCGTTACTTTTTTGTCCGCGAGTGTTCTCGTAAACTACTCAACTGATCTAGGTGAAACCTTTTAAGGGTCACTAGGTATGTTATGCAGATGTGCGGAACGAAGGTCATTTTGCGCGCACGTGCGTGAGTGTGTGTGCGCACACGTGTAACACATGAAATGACCAATATAATAGATATAGCCATAACTTTTTAAATTTTGGATGAAATGCTTTGAAACTCATAATACATGGATATATTAGTAGTATAGACATGACAACATGTCAAAATAGCAAGATCTCACGCGCATGCACGTGCGCTTTGCTCCGATTGGCTGAAACTAAAAGTCTAAATATCTTTTTTGTTTTCTGACAAAATCCTTTGAAATTTGGAACATATTCATACACTATGAAGATCTACAGCATGATAAATAAGAATTTTCAGGAAAGCATGCGCATGCATGTGTGCTGCAATCTGATTGGCTGAAACTTTAAATGGCTATAACTTTCTAAGTTCTCAACGAAACGGGATGAAATTCAGAATATGAATAGGTATAATGGATTCCTACATTATGCAACTATCAAAAGTAAATGCAAGGACGTGCAGGCACATGCGCCCACACACAATGCATTAAACGGCAGTATACTTGAGTTTTTGATGTTCATGCAGAATTAAGAACCTCTAAATGTCAAGACATGTAACATACTGAAGCATGCAAATTCTTTTGACCCTTGACCTTGAAACTTAAGGTCAAGGTCACTGGTAACCTGAATAAAATGTTGATATAGCTATTTACCAAAATCACCTTGACCTATGAACTTGAAATCGACCTTAACCTTTGTCCTTGACCCAAGGGTAAAAAGAAACATGAAATACATGTACATGTATCTACAAACACCTTTCAGAGTTTATTTTGGTTGGCAGGATAGAAGTTAAAGAGGTGGTGATTTTTAATGACCTTGACCTTTCATCCAAATGTCACAATCAATCTTAAGTTCTTGGAGTAAGATACAAGATTCAACCCCAACGTTAAATAGGTTAAGAATAAAAATACCCCCCTCCCCCTGCAAGAACCAAAAAAATCAAATTAATGGCAACATAGAGAATCGCTGTTAAACTCAAATAACACCTCGGACCCACATAAAATTTCAGGAAAACTGCAGAAAAGAGTTCGAGGAATGTGTATTAAAATACTTGATTTGAGTTTTCAAAGTATATAGAAATTATCAATTTATACGGAAAAAATTACAAATCCTGTCGTGTTTAAAATTAAAGTGCAGATGAACAAAGTTGGTATATAAGCCTTTTATAGCCTATATATTCAGGTGTCGTTAATAGCATACAATTCTACTGATTTGAAATAATATTTTAATACCAAGCATCCTTTGTTATGTTCCCCAAACGAAGTTGGGGAACATATTGTTTTTACTCTGTTTCTTATTATTATTATTAAGGTCTTCCGTCTTCACGGAAGACCTTATAGTGATTCTACTGTTTCTTATTATTCTTATTATTCTTATTATTATTATTATTATTCTTTTTTTTGACAAAATTTTGTGCAGGCGATTTCTCGAAAACTATTCAGCGGTTTTTCATGAAACTTTCACAACATATGCGTCATTATATGAAGTTGTTACATCCGAAGAGAAATTTGGAAAATTCCCTTCTGGTTACAAGTTATGGACAATTTCCTGATTTTAAAATGCGATTTTGTCGCGCACTTTTATCGAAAATGGCCAAGGATATGAACTGGAGACTTATTGGAGATGATAGATCATGACTTTGTGGTTTGCAGAATCGCCTTTTCGTGTGTCGTCAGTACTTCCGGTCGTTACGAGATGCAAATTTAAAAAAATCGTATTTTCTAACTTTTTTGTTTTTCAGTATTTTTCATTTATATTTGGTATGGTAATAGGAGCCCTCCTTATAATGCTTACTATTTAATTTGTTTGAATGTTGATATATCTAAAGTCTAGATAATTGCATTCAAAAATCTGAAGCGGGTCCAAAATGGCGGCTGTCTCTGTCAACTCCGCCATTTCGCGAGTAGGGGTTTATAGAGGCAGCTGAGCGTTTGATTAAACCATTCTGACATAAGGGTACATGAAATGTAAAAAACTACTTCGACTCTAACGTAGTATTAAATGGTTGGAGGAGTTACCTCCCGTTACTTGTTTATATTATAATAGATAATTAATGTAAATATTGTAATTAATTGGTCAATTGACTAAAGAATTAAACAAGTATTATTGATAAATGATGTTCTGTTAGAAAATAATAATGGTGTTGCCAAAAGAAAGACAGTCTGTTTTATTTTATCAATATGATATCTGATAACTTATGATCATTGATTAAGTTGAGGTACACGGGGGCAGTACAGCCAACTGACTTGTGTCTTCACTTTGGTACAGAAACCAATTGGTTTATCGATCAAATAGGATTGTGCAAAGTTGCCGTAGTCAGTGACTAGTTAAAGTGTAGCTTTGTGACATTAGCTATAGGTTTGTCATTAGGACAGAGAAGCTCTTACAATGTTAAATCATACTGTGTAAGTATATTGTAGCCACTTGGCTAGAGTTATATAGGCAACTTGGTAAGCAGTTATACACCAGGCACATGTTAAAGGCTAAATCAAGAGGCACCAGGCAGATAGATGTTGACTTATATAGTCAGTTTTACGAGTATAGTGAGGCAATTATCATATGGCACCAGGCAGGTGCCGGTATTAACTGAAGATATATAATTATACAAAGCACTTGGATCAT
>NW_026934287.1:0-11268 GCF_032062105.1 Saccostrea cuccullata
TGTTGGAAACCTTTTAACTTAACTTTCTGAAAACCAAAAGAAACACTTTTAGGGGCTGAAAAGTTTAAAAAAAAATCTGCAAAGAAACATGTTGTTGCCTTTTTATTCACTTATGCAATATTGAATTCAATTACTAGACCCAATGTAAATTCCATCAACTATACAATGATTGTCAGAAATTTAAACTGACTGCAAATATGCCAAAACGATGTTTTTAACTCTAATACATCGCTTTGCACAACAAAATGTGATCACAAAATTATCATTATCAACATGCAAGTGTTTTTGACATTTTATCACTCACCTAGGTTACGCCATACATTTCATGGTTGAGTAGTTTTTACTAGCGATTTTAGTGCAATGTAATCAAGATACTCTTCTGGCCAATTTCATAATTTTTGGCCACATAATCAATTTATATCTCGCATGTTATATATGTTCCTATGGGTTTCTTTTTCCTTTCAACTTGATAAAAATACAATTATCATAGATTATTTTTGCGATGAAATAATGATTCTTCAAACAAGATACAGTTCCTGACACGTTCTGCTTTCCTATTTTTCCGTTCGCTCACTTTTTGTTCAACGTTCCTTCAGCATACGTTCACCCTTCGTTCAGCGTGCATTCAACGTTCGCTCTCCATTCACACTAACTTTATCCATGAAATTTCTCTGGAAAATAGTACATAAAGTACAGGTCTACATGTATGAAGAACTATGCTAAAACATAAAATCTATAGATAAGGGCAAATACAAATACTTCAAGCACGGCATCATTTTGTTGTAATGTAAAAGACGAATGTTTTAATGGAAAGATGATTATCTAATTCTTTTATTTTTTTATTTTACAAGACAAGAATAAACACAGAAATATTTCTTACACGTTTTTTTTTATAAATGCACCAACATATTCAGTAAATTAAATATCTTCTGAAATTCAGAGCGAATTGAATTGAGTGTGATTTTAAATTTAAGAAAAGACCAACAGTTTAAAATGTAATACATTAGAATCTTTTTTCTACTTTATGTATATGGTGTGTATTATTAGAGAGGGAAAATTCAATCCTTCACGGTAAAAAAAATATGTGTTTGCCATTCAGTCCGATTAAAAGCATAGGTAAAATATCGTGTTTGATGAATAATTATTAAAGGAAAATAGTGTCTACGATGTTTACATTTCTATTTATTATTTTAACTTAGCTCTAACTTTATCCATGAAAATTCTCTGGAAAATAATTCATAAAGTACAGGTCTACATGTATGAAGAACGATGCAAAAACATAAAATTCATAGAAAAAGACAATGTACAAATACTTCAAACACGGCGTCATTTTGTTGTAATGTAAAAGACGAATGTTTTAATGGAAAGATGATAATCTAATTCTTTTATCTTTTTTTTATTTTACAAGACAAGAATAAACACAGAAATATTTCTTACAGGTTTTTTTTTTAAAATGCACCAAAATATTCAGTAAATTAAATATCTTTTGAAATTCAGCGCGAATTGAATTGAGTGTAATTTTAAATTTTTGGAAAAGCCCAACTGTTTAAAATCTAATACATTAGAATCTTTTTTCTACCTTATGTATATGGTGTCTATTATTGGAGAGGGAAAAAACCTTCCTTCACGGTAAAAAAAATATGTGTTTGCCATTCAGTCCGATTAAAAGCATAGGTAAAATATCGTGTTTGATGAATAATTATTAAAGGAAAATAGTGTCTACAATGTTTACATTTCTATTTTTATTTTAATTTAGCTCTAACTTTATCCATGAATTTTTTCTGGAAAATAATACATAAAGTACAAGTCTACTTGTATGAAGAACGATGCAAAAACATAAAATTTATAGATAAAGACAATGTACAAATACTTCAAGCACGGCGTCATTTTGTTGTAATGTAAAAGACGAATGTTTTAATGGAAAGATGATAATCTAATTCTTTTATTTTTTTTTATTTTACAAGACACGAATAAACACAGAAATATTTCTTACACGTTTTTTTTCTTAAAAATGCACCAAAATATTCAGTAAATTAAATATCTTCTGAAATTCAGAGCGAATTGAATTGAGTTTGATTTCAAATTCTAGAAAAGACCAACTGTTTAAAATGTAATACATTAGAATTTTTTTCTACTTTATGTATATGATGTCTTTTATTAGAGAGGGAAAATACCTTCCTTCACGGTGACTAAATATGTGTTTGCCATTCAGCCCGCCGGCGCCTTTTCTCCCGAAATCAAATTCTTCCTGAGTACTTTCAGTATATTTTAATCATTATTAAACGTGTAATTAAACACAAGATAATATGTCTTAAAACGAACATCAAAACAGTAATTAATCAATTATACTTCAAAAAATACATGTGCTGACAGTAGTATTTTAAATTGGCAGGGAATATAGTTCAAATTCAATTTTAAGGGACAAGTTTTATTTAAGGCTAAGGTGTGGTGCATGGTTACTCGTTAATTTCGAACAATTATCAAGGCTTTTAAAATTAAATGTTATTAATAACTAATGATTTTATTATTTAAATCTGCAGCTGAAAATATTAAATAATAGATATACACGGCATACAAAGCTGTGTTTTGAAGTTGAGGTCCTTTGATTTTCATTTATTTCGAAAGAAATCACTGACAGGTACACACTATCATGGTTTCGTAAACATCGAGCACAGCTTTGTTCATATTCGAGTTCGATATATGTGTATATTATAAGTGTAAAGGCTGGGTAAAATTTCTTTGTTGAACAACCTTGTGCTCTTTGTTTTTTAATTGAAATTATTATGATTTTGAACCTCGTCATTGTCTTCATTTACATGCACCGATCACGGTAGCTCAGTCGGTAGAGCGCTTGCTCCGTGATCGGTAGGTCATAAGTTCGTATCTCTGCCGCAACTGACCCAGTCCATAAAATGGGTAGCATCTGTTCCTTCGACATGCGCTCGGCACTTTGAAGTGAAAGTTGCTGGTTCTTCGTTTAAGACCTTAAAAACCGAGGCCCCGTGTCAGCGGCAGGCGTTAGCACGAAAAAGATCCCTCACTGCTTAATGGCCGTCAGTGCCGAGTAAAGGTCAAAAGTTTAAGCGGCTCTTCATCGGCATACGGTGACGTCTCCATATGAGTGAAAAATCCTCGAGATGGACGTTAAACAATATGCAATCAATCAATCAATCAATCATTAACATGCGATTAACCTTTTTGATGTCCTGTTTTATATTACAACAAGCGATCTGGTTTGTGTCGTTACAGGTAAATGCCTACTGTAAACGTGCTAGCAAGCACTCAGATAAGGATATGGAAATAACGAACAGTATTCAATCTCAACGTCCATTAAACAAATATACAAAACAAGAGCAGAGCAAACACGGACCTCCGAAACATCAGAGGTGGGATCAGGTGCCATGGAGGAGTGAGCATCCCCTGCTGACCGGTCACACCCGCCGTGTGCTCATTGTCATAATCAGGAAATAACGGAAAAATCCGTAGTCAATTCAGTGTATAAATAATGGACTAACAATTGGTATGAAAAACGTCAGTCAGCATTTCATTCAATGATAAATTGTATTTGCTGACAAGGTCATTGTATCGACCATAGAATGATAAAATGTACTCAGTTGATCATGTATCGATCAGCATATGGACTTCTTTGGAATTGATTAATCTTGTTATTGTGGTTCATTTACATTGCTAGAGTTTTGTGAATAAAAAATAAATTGTATTTGTTGTTGATTGTGAATCTTCAACATATAATTCGTCTTCAAAAGGAAAAATATTATATGTCACGGATATTCCTTTGTAGTATCTAATCTAAGTGGCTCCTCCCAATTATACGTAACAGAATAACCGTAGTCTGATGGAGGGGAAAGGCACAGGCATTATTTTTTAGCACAATTGGTGTTAATAATTGGCTTGTACTTTTGAAAAGCTTAATACCGTAAATCTGGAAATTTTTACATCGATTTATTTTTGCGAATTTGGATTTAAAAGCTGTTGATTAACTTTTACGATTTAATTTTTTGCAAATTGTCAATGGTGCTTAAAATAAAAATCACTGAAGATTTTCATATCAGGTTATGTTTAAAATATAATTCCCAGTTTGAATACCACCAATATACTCGCAACGTGGCAAGATATTGCAAAATTGCTTCGAGATAATTTTGATCAAAATAAAAACGATTTGCGCTGAAAAAAATTTCTAAATCAATTATAACAAATATTTTAGAGGTTGTGTATGCGTTTTACCCTAAGATATGAAGAAACAAATATAACTAATTTTTTCAACGTTTGTTTGTTTTTTTGTTCACTTAAGATTGATATTACAAGCAGCATTTACATTTGGAACTTTCTAGTAAATGCATTGAGTTTGAGTTATCGCTCGTGTTGATAAACAGTAAGATAAAATGACAGTTCTCTCTTTATTGGAAAATTAATTGATTAAAAAAATTAAAAAGGGACATACCGCCACAGTGCTTGCCAAATTATTGGACGATATTACATATAATTAGGGTAATTTACAGGCACGGGTAATTAACTTGTAGTTATAGTAGACTAGTGTAAACAGGTTTCTTTTAAAAATGACCAGTGCTTACCGACGCCTATTCACGGAGTTAAAAAAAAAAAGTTCTCAGAAAAATTCCTCACATGTTTATTTATTTTTAAGAAAAATATTTCTGCGAATGCAATGCACGCACAAATTTGCAAAAAATTTATTTACAGTAAAAATGTCCAAATTTACTGTAATTCATCATGAATGCACCATGATTTTCTTAGAAATACTTTGTTATACACAATGAAATCAAACAAAATACTCATTGCGACTATCTATTGTAACGTGCGCCGAATACACAAATCTATTTATAGCTCGTTTTCACCTGTGACACACTTACAAAGAACACACCATCCAAAATGAATTAAAACTTAACAAATTTTAATAATAAAACAAGCAATAGAATCAAATAAACACACATTTACAGTTACACACAAATTGACATCATAAACAAATTCAGATAATGTTTACTCAGCTGTTCAGTTCGAATGTCCTCCAGTCCAGAACGAATTACACCACTCCGAGAGCATCACACACAATGGACGGCTGTTCCGAAATATGTACTTTCCCGGTAATATACATATCCTGGACCGAATTGCAAAGTACGACAAACCGTCAGTCCGTTGCCAGGTCTCAGTCTCCAATCCCGTATCATCGCAGACGATCGCGAGCTCGTGCAGATGTTTTTCAGCTTCCGGAAATCCATGTGACATCACACAATAAAAATAACTACTACAGCTGACGCAATATTTCTTTAAGTAATTTTAGAGTATCGTAACACCTCCCCCCTTAAAGAAAAGTTTGAGTATAATGAAAACTTTTACAGTTACAATGAAACAATATCATGATTTCACAAAATTTACATACATTTCAAAAAACAGCATTTTAATTAACATGTACTCTGGACAATGCATCTGCAATCAAATTCTTTTTTCCCTTAATATGCTTTATGACAATATTTTTATCTTGTAATTCCAAGCTCCATCTCATGAGCCTTTGATTCTTGTTTTTTTTCATTTTGTGAACAAATGTGAGTGGATTGTGGTCAGTGAAAACAACAACTGGCTGTACAGATGAATTCACATACACATCAAAATGTTGCAATGCTAATAACATGGACAAACACTCTTTTTCTACAGTTGAATAATTTTTCTGACATTTTGAAAACTTTTGGGAAAATAAGCAACAGGATGACAAACACAATTTTCATCTTCTTGTAACAAAACTGCCCCACAACCCACATCACAAGCATCACTTTGCACACAAAATTCTTTGTCAAAATCTGGTGATGAAAGAACTGGAGAGACCATGAGAATTGTTTTGATTCGTTGGAAGGCCCGTTGGCATGATTCATCCCAAATAAATTTGCTATTCTTTTTCAAGAGACAGGTCAATGGGTTAGCAATGGTCGAAAAGTTAAGGCAAAATTTTCTATAGTACCCCGCCATTTCCAAGAATCTCATTAGTTCTTTCTTACACTGAGGTGCTGGAAAATTTACAATTGCCTCAACCTTTGCAAACACTGGTCTAACATGGCCGTTACCAACGATATGGCCTAAATATTCAACAACAGTATGGCAAAATTCTGTTTTTGTTAGGCTTACAGTCAAATTTGCATCTGAAAGTTTCTCAAATAATGCCCTTATGTGTGACAAATGCTCTTGAAAAGTGTTACTGTACACTATCACATCATCAATGTATGCCTCACTTGCATCTACATCACTAAGTAAATGATTGATCATCCTTTGAAAGGTTTCAGGGGCATTTTTTAACCAAAAGGCATCACCTTATATTGGTAGAAACCTTTTGGGGTAACGAAGGCTGAAATCTCTTTCGCTCTCTCGGTCAATGGGACGTGCCAATACCCTTTCAAAAGATCGAATTTACTTACGTATTTGGCCTGACCAATTTTATCGATGCAGTCTTCAATTCTTGGAATCGGGTAAGAGTCAGTTTTTGTAATTGTGTTGACCTTGCGGAAATCAGTAAAGAATCTGAACAACCCATCTGGCTTTGGAACAAGGAGACAAGGGGAGCTCCAAGGGCTGTTACTGTACTCAATTATGTCATGTTCTAACATATAAGCCAGTTCCGCATTACAGTGCTCTTGTTTTTCAGGGTTCATTCTGTAAGGATGTTGTTTAATGGGAGATGCATCCCCAACATCTATATCATGGTATACAAGATTGGTCTTTTTAGGAAAATCCGGGAATAAATGTGAAAATTCTTGTATAAGAGACATAAGCTCTTCCTTCTCATTCTCCTGCAAGTGGTTAAGTTTAGACTCTAAGTCTGACAAAACATCTGAGTTTTTCAACTTAGGAGTAGACTGCTCATACTCATGTGCAAGTTGGTCTTGTTCTGAGGTAGACTTAACTTCAGTGCTTGAAGCAGCGACTGATTCTACTTGTGGGTGATATATGTCAGTTCGGTTATGATACTGTTTGATCATGTTGATGTGACAGAGCTGTTTGCTCTTGCGTCGACCTGGTGTCTTAATAATGTAATTCGAGTCATTGACCTTTCGTTCAACTTCAAAGGGGCCAAAGTATTTAGCACGTAAAGGCTTACCTGGAATTGGTAGCAAGACAAGGACTTTGTCTCCCTTCTTAAATGTTCTCGTTTTGGTACGTTTGTCATACCAGGTTTTCGTTTTGTCTTGACTTACCTTAAGATTCTCTCTGGCTAGCGTCCAAGTCTGACTGAGCCTCTCTTTGAACTTTGCTACATAATCTAATAGATTTGTCTCACTCTCTTCAACCAACCATTTCTCTTTGAGCAATTTCAATGGTCCTATCACAGTGTGATCATATACAAGTTCAAAGGGACTAAAACCTAGTGATTCTTGTTTTGCATCCCTAACAGCAAATAAAAGAAAGGGGATTCCCTGGTCCGACTCTTTCTTATTCGACAAACAATAGGTTCGAATCATAGTTTTCAAAGTCTGATGAAACCTCTCAAGAGCTCCCTGGGACTCTGGATGGTATGCACTACATGTATGGTGCTTAACCCTTAACTCCTGCATTACCTGTTTAAAGACCTCGGATGTGAAATTGGAACCTTGATCATACTGTACTGACTGGGGCAAACCAAAATTGGTGAAAAACTTGGTCAAAGCATTGACAATGGTTCTTGATTTTATGTTTCGCAGGGGAATTGCTTCAGGGAAGAGTGTTGACGCACACACTATTGTCAACAGGTACTGATTACCAGCTTTGGTTTTAGGTAAGGGACCCACACAATCTATAATGACCTTGGTAAATGGTTCATCAAAAGCAGGGATAGGCTTTAAAGTAGCAGGAGGGATTTTTTGATTAGGTTTTCCCACTACTTGGCAGACATGACATGATATGCAAAAGTCAACTATATCCCTTCCCATCTTAGGCCAGAAGAAGTGAGTCAATGCTTTATAATAGGTCTTTGTGACCCCTAAATGACCCGACATTGGTGTGTCATGGGCAAGCCCTATAACTGTTCTCCGATATGCCCTAGGTACTACAATTTGATGGTGGATTTGTCACTCATCCTCTACTGAAGCATCAGGGGGACGCCATTTTCTCATTAGTACACCCTGATTCTTATAATAACAAACAGGGACCTTCTCTGCCTCCTCTTGAGACAAAGCCTGTTCAATGAGAGCTTGTATTTCAACATCCGACTGTTGTTCGGATATCAACTTATCTCTAGTAAGAGGTGTGTTGTCTAATATTTCATGTAAATCAAATACATCACCTTTAGACTGCTGATCCTCTGAGGAAATGTGACTTTCTGAATCTAACATAGCTGACAAAAATGTCTCATCAAGATCTATAGACAAGTCCTTTCCTGAATCTAACTTCTGACTTACCATCTGTTCAGCATGTCCTAGTTTCTTAGCCATAGCCATTGTAAAAGCACATGAAGGAAATAACTCTTTATTCTCCTCCTCTATCTCTCCTATAAGACTAGGCTTCTCACAAATGATTGGGTCAGGTACCACCCTACCCCCAGCTAAATCATTACCTAACAAAAGAGAAACTCCCTTAACAGGTAAAGTAGGTCTAACGCCTACGACCACAGACCCAGATACTAAATCTGACTTCAAGTCTATAACATGAAGAGGAACTTTCATAATTCCTAATTCTACACCTTGAATCAGCACTTCAGAACCAGTATGTGTCTTCTCAGACAGTGGCAACACGCCCTCTAGTAACAAAGACTGAGAAGCACCTGTATCCCTTAAAATTCTTATAGGGTGTGAGTCGGTACCCACCGACACTAAACCATCAAATACAAAAGGCTTAAATTCCTCTCTTAGAACATCAGACTCTGGCTGGACAGACTTAACAGCAGTGTTCTCAAACTGACTACAGGAAACCTTACCTTCGACAAATGTAAGAGCCGTGGGACTTGGCTTACTATCATTACTTACAGGTTTTTTCCTCTGTAATGCCCAACATTCAGACTTAATGTGACCCTTCTTTTTGCAACAATTACAAATGGGTACCTGCTTTAAGGTTTCATTATTCTTGTCCTTACCTTTGATCTCAGAGTACACCATCTTAGGTTGAGTTACCTGTGAAGTGTCTGGTCCCCCTTGAGAACTGTCATAGGTGACAATCTTCTGTTGACTAGTACCGAGTTTTACAAAAGATACCTTATGTGTTAGTGCATAATCATCAGCCGCAGTCGCAGCTTGCTCAAGAGTCTCAACCTTCTGTTCATCTAAATAGGTTTTAATTTCAGGATGAATACAATTTTTGAATTCCTCAATCAAAATGACCTGTTTCAACCTTTCAAAGTTTGACCCAACATTTTTAGAAGTGCACCATCTCTCAAACATATTCTGTTTCTCTCTTGCAAATTCAACATGAGTCTGTTCATTGAATTTCTTGTAATTTCGATTCTAAACTTCTGTCTATAGGCTTCTGGTACAAGCTCACATGCTTTTAAGACATTTTTCTTAATAACATCATAATCTGTACTTTGCTGAAGTGACAAGGCACTGTAGACTTCCCTGGCTTTGCCAACAAATGCACTCTGTAACAATAGTGGCCAGAATTCTTTTGGCCATTTCAAATGTTCTGCTATTTTCTCAAAATGAATGAAATATTTGTCAACATCTTTCTCTTGAAACTTAGGGAAAGTCTTATGTTCTTTGTCACATCAAAGTCAGATTTTGATTTAGCCTTAGCCTCAAGTTGCAACTAATGTTTTATCTTTTGAATCTCAAATTCTAATTTCTTAATCTGTAACTAATGTTCTCGATCTTGCGCACTTTTCTCTTTTTCATATTCTCTCTTTTCTCTTTCAAATGCCTGCCTTTCTCTCTCCTGTTCAATTTCTAACTTCTTAAACTCTAATTCATATTCAAAATTTCTCTTTTCAATTTCACTAGATTTCAAATCTTCAACCAACGACAATGCACTATCATCTAAAATACCTCTCTGAACTAAATACTGAATCACAACATTCTTGATTTCTATTTTCCGAGCACTGCGCTTTACATTCAAGTGAAATTTTGACACAAATTCAAACAATTCATCTTTCCTTAGTGTTTGAGGTAACCGCGCATCTGGTGCATTCAAAAATTCCTCTAAGTTAAAAACCATCTTGACCGGTGTGTATAATAATGAATGGAATTCCCAAATAAAATAATTCAGTGATCAAAATCTACGAGATATCGTTTTAGAAAAAAATTCCCACAAAAAGCCAAAAGTTCGATGATCCCGGACGAGCCCCCGATTTGTAACGTGCACCGAATACACAAATCTATTTATAGCTCGTTTTCACCTGTGACACACCTACAAAGAACACACCAACCAAAATGAATTAAAACTTAACAAATTTTAATAATAAAACAAGCAATAGAATCAAATAAACACACATTTACAGTTACACAAAATTGGCATCATAAACAAATTACACATCCTGGGCCGAATTACAAAGTACGACAAACCATCAGTCCATAGCCAAGTCTCAGTCTCCAATCCCGTATCATCGCAGACGATCGCGAGCTCGTGCAGATGTTTTGCAGCTTCCGGAAATCCATGTGACATCACACAATAAAAATAACTACTACAGCTGACGCAATATTTCTTTAAAACATTTTAGAGTATCGTAACACTATCCAGTACACCAAGGGTGTAAAAAGGGTCCACACTGCTATAAACTACTTGGAAATACTAAATGACTCTTTGAGTTCGGCATGTTCGGTGAAACGAGATTTCCATGCCTCCCCTGCTTCGAAAGATTTTGATTGACAAGGCAAGCATGTGGACTTCGTGTGAAACGTGTGAATTTGATGATGGAAAATAAAAGCCGATGATTACTGTAAAATGGATATGTTAATCTTTAAAAAAGTTATTACTTTCACTGTCAGAAATATTTAGAAAAAAAATATGAACTTTTATTTGATACAACAGATATCAGGGAATGGAGGGGGCTTAAATCTCTCTCTCTCTCTCTCTCTCTTACAATTCATTTATTAAATAAAAACTTAGCTGCAGAACTGTAGCTCTCTGCTTGAGAAAATTCGGACAGATAAAGCAGAGAGCTACAGTTCCAAGCGTTGTAAAAACCTTCGATTTACACAGATTTTTCGTCGCTACATTAGAATTTAATTCGTGTAGTTTAAGCTTTCTCTGGCTTTAGAATGGTATTCTATAATAACTCATATATTTAACTCTTATATTTCACACTTTATTTGCCTTTTAACAGTCCGAAACAGTCCTGTTTATAGA
>NW_026934288.1:0-111396 GCF_032062105.1 Saccostrea cuccullata
AACCTTTAAAACACAAAGGCAACATTATATTATAATCAGAATAAAACTATAGGAGGAAAAGCATTTTGAAAGTATTACACAGAAATTTCTATTTTTAGTAACCACGGCAACACAGTTCTCACATGAAAATTAAAAACCGATACACAGAATTATGTATCTTAGTGTAGTCTACTTGTGTGCCAAGTTATATTGAAATCAGACGAAAACTGTTGTAGAAGTCCGAAAAACCTGACGTTTTCCTGACTTTTTTCGATTTTGATTTTTTACAAACCAGGAAAACGTAAGAACCGGCGCCATTACGAAAAATGGGAATTCGCTGCCTCCAACCGGAGGTGGCATTTTAGGGTTGATTTTAGATACTTGAAAACGGAATTTATTATCAAACTCAGAAGTTGTCAATAGTAAAATACTTTTATTAATTCCCTATTTCATTTTTATGGTTCATTTATCAAATATACATTCTGATGAAAACATTTTATCAGACTATCGAGATGTCTTCATTTCGTGCATTTTAAAATCTCTCAAGTCATGTAACGAAATGTGGAGTGATCTTTTCTTTTCATCAATATTGGTGAGTACTAGAAGCATTTTGCTATTCATAAATTATAATTTCGGCATTTAGTTCGGTTCGCAGGTATTGAAAATCAACTCGGGTTGGAAACGGCGAAATTTCCAGTTTTCATAATGGCGCCAGTCTAACGTTTTCATGGCACGTACATATAAATATCTAAATCGTTTAAAAAGCCCGGAAAACGTCAGATATTTTGGACTATAGGATAAGTATAGCATTTTGAAAATATTTCATTGAAATTTCTGTTTTTAGTAAATACGGCAACACCGCTCCTCAAAATCAAAAACTGATATACAGAATCATATATCTTAGTGTAGTTCTACTTTAGTTGTGTGCCAAGTTATATGGAAATCAGACCAAAACTGTAAGAGGAGTAGCATTTTGAAAAATTGTTTACAGACAGACGGACGGACGACGGACACATTACTATCCCATAAGCTCAGCTGGTCTGACCAGTAGAGCTAAATCAAATTAATACGAAAAGTAATGTTTATATTCAACACGGCTTCTACATGTATCATTGTGTTAGGCTTTGACTTAACAATGTAAACAAGTAAGATTGCATGAACTGCTTAATGAGATTTTATTAGCTCACCTGAACCGAAGACTCAAGTGAGCTTTGTCCGGCGTCCGTCTGTCTGAAAAAATTTTCACATTTCGACTTTTTCTCAAGAACCACTGGGCCAATTTCAAACAAACTTACCACAAAGTATGTGTGGAGGGAATTCAAGTTCAAATGAAGCGCCACGCCCTCTTTCAAGGGGAAGTAATCATAAATTAGTTAAAAAATAGTGGCATCATTTAAAATTCTTCTCAAGAACCACTGGGCCAAGAAAGATGAAACTTATAATTATGGAATCATCCTCAGGTAGTGTAGATTCAAGTTTACATAGGAAAACACAGGGAAATTCTTTGAAACTCTTCTTCTCAAGAACAGCAAAGCCATGATTGGTCATATTCATACGAAAGCATCCTTGGGTTAGTGTAGATTAAAGTTTCTTCGAATCATAACCCCCAGAGATAGGGAGGGGCCACAATGGACTATGAAAGTTTTACATACTAGTAATACATAGGAAAATTCTTTAAAAATCTTCTCAAGAACATCAAAGCCATGATTGATCATATTTATATGGAAGCATCCTCAGGTTGTGTAAATTCTTATTTGTTTAAATCATGACTGCTGGGGGTGGGATGGGGCCAAAATGGGGGGGGGGGGTCCAAGTTTTACATAGAAAAATATACGAAAATATTGTTAGAAGTCCTCTCAAGAACAACAAAGCCATGATTAGTCATATTTATATGGAAGCATCCTCGGGTAGTGCAGATTCAAGTTACCCCTGGGATAGGGCCACAATGAGGTATCAAACTTTCATATAATACATATATAGGAAAATTCTTTAAAAGTCTAGCTTTCTAAGAACGTCAAATCCATGATTGGTCGTATCTTAATGGAAGCATTATCAGATAGTTTAAAATTCAAGTCCCCCTCCCCTCCATGTTAACGTTTCTATACCGAACTGTTTTTTTTTTCGTAGCCAATGTGCTCATATGAGCGATGTGGTCCATGGGCCTCTTGTCATTTAATAATTGAATCATAAGATGTATAATTAAGTCAGAACGATGATATAGCCACCTTCGAAATACAATATTCACCTCGCCCTTCGGTTTCAAAAACAAAACAAAAGCAAAGAAAAATGGCCATAATTGTATATTATTTTCTACTTTGTAGGGTCTCAGCCAATCAGAGAAATAATTATTATATTTCGTCATATAATAAATACATATGCCTCGGAAAAACCCAGTTTCGTTAGGGGAAATCCATTTGATTCTAAAGGGGAGGGGCAGATGTTGGAAATAAATACATTGTGTAATATGTCTTCATCTGTCCTCGACTTGACAGAACATAAATAATCTGTACCTGACCGGTGCTTTCAACCCCACCCACCCCCCTCCCCCTCAACGAATAAGGGTTTTAGACTTGGTGGGTTTTTTTGCATATCAGACTTTTTTCAGTGAAGAAGAAAATAATCTGTCCTTGATCTTATTAGAAATGAATAATCTGTCCTTCATCGATATGGAAATGAATAATGTGATTAGGAAAAAAATTGCCTGCCCTCCCCCATCCCCTTCAGAATTAAATGGGCGTCCCTTTACCAAACTGAAGCATGGAAATCATTTAAAGACTGGTGCATCACATCGTATCTGTCGGGTATGGAAGATAATCTACAAGAAGGATATGGAGATAACGAACAGTATTCAATATCAAAGTCCATAAAACAATACAAAATAGGTGTAGAGCAAACACGGACCTCCGAAACATCAGAGATGGGATCAGTTAGCATCCCCTGCTAACCGGTCACACCCGCCGTGTAATTGTACCATTGTAATAATTCTGTCTACAACAGTTAATGTGTCGGTTAACTGCGATAAGGAAAGCTTGTAATGTTCTTTAATGATATTTGAAATACTTTGAAAGATATATACTGTTCATGAAATGTCAGTTTCTATTTCATTTACAATTTATTGACACCCCTTCCGTTCGTCTTTCTTTTGGTTTAATGAACCTGCATCGAGTATGACTGTAGAAGACACGCCCACATATACAATATTCCATAAAAATCAGGATTTTAAGTGATACATCTTATTCTTATTCACAAGCATAACACAAAAATGTCAGTCTCATACTTGAAGTGTTCTATTGTTGGTGATGCCAGGGTTGGCAAAACGCACTTGTCTAAAGTATTTGTTGGAGAGAAAGGTGATTCGAAGTATACCCCTACCATTTTTGACAACTACTATGGTAAGTTCCATGATCCTTTAAGTTTTCACAAATGTTGTATGACTGTACTTTTATGTGGTTACCTGTCTTATATTATGAATAGTGTACTAATCTCGTACTTAATTTCATAGGTCAAACATTCTGTAGAGGAAAGAAAACCAACATTGCCATTTATGATTTGCCTGGACAGCATGACTTTGATCGCATGCGGAGATTTGCTCTCAAGGACAGTAATGTCATTATCATTTGCTACGATGTTCAGAAACGAGTTTCTTTTGAAAATGTTCAGACGGTTTGGATTCCTGAAATTCGCCAGTTTTTTGGACACTCCATTCCGATAGTTTTGGTAGGGATCATGTCCAACAAAAAACAAGCTAGGGGCGTCTCAAGAACAGAAGCTATTAAAGTAACAACCGAAATGCAACTTCATGACTACTTTGAGAGTCATTTTGACGACAATGCTGGGGTATCATGTCTGTTCTCGTGTGTTGCAACAATTGCAAAGAAAATCAAGAAGAAAAATTCCTCATTCCTCCGTCGTATTTTTATGAATTGTCATTTGAAGAAAAAAGTTAATGAATTTGTTTGATTCTGTCTAACAGAATCTGACCATGTACCTACCAAAGGTGAATCGAAGTCTTATCTTCGAGAATTGCCGGTACATCCGAAGAATGTTATTTGGAAGCAATGTTGGGTTTTGACTGAAGGCATGTCTAAGAATTGTGTCAATATGCATATAATGAATAAGCAGTTGTAAATTTAAAGATTTGAAAATCGGACATGAAAGAGATTTAAAAGAAGGAAGGAATATAGCAAATATATTCTGTCGTTGAGTGGTCATGATGCGCTTTATATGTTGCTCATAAAAGCAGAATCTATGGGGGAAAATGTATATATTCAGAAATAAATATTTTTAAAAAATTTAGTATTTCATTTTTTTTTTCTTACACTTCATAAAGAGTAAGAAAATAAACATTTTAGAATACAAAATAAAGCTGCTTGTTGACAAATTATATATATCCAGCTTTATTTAGAATACAATTTGAGGATGAAAGATGTTCAATAGGGTACAAGGCTACTCGACTTTGTAACCTTTTTAAATGTCTGAAGGGTTTATGATTCTTTAATACATTGAGTGTGACATATCACGTAGGTTATAGAGATTTCCATTTGCAAATCGGTCGATGAATGATAAATATTTTATTCTTATAAAATATCTTGTTGACTTCTCTTCACGATAAGTTCTAATGCCATAGACAGACAGACAGATACAATTTTAAAATGTAAAACGTAGTTTCATCATAAATATACTGAAAAACATTTAACGTGGACAGTATATTATTATTGCTTAAGTAAAGTGTACAATGTGTACACCAAGAATTTAGCTCTGTCGCGGTACTCACATTGCTCGGAAGATGAGAAGTATACCTACTTTATTCACTGAAGGTTTACTTTTATTCTGCAAAAAATTCTTTTAACCACAAAAATGATTCCTTGTATCTGGAAACAGTATTAGGTTAACTAAGGGTGTTTTAGATTACATTCTTAAAATACTATTATACAGTTAATAAATTCAATCGAAACTTGTCATACCCTTGAAGATAGAGTAAGGGTCTAATAAGTTTTTAGAACTTGTGCAAACTCCCTTTTTACTCAGTACAAAAATATGTTGAAATTTAAATCACGTTTGTAAGATAAAAACACCGTTACACGTGTGTACACATGTATTTTACCTTAACAATTCACAATTTTAAGTTATAAAGAGGAAACAAATTAACCTAATGTATTTACTATTCAGACATATTGAATTATTTCGTACATTCTGTTGAATGTCAATGTTACTTCACGCTTTCAAAACGAATAACTTATTGATTTTTAAAACACAAGTATATTTGAAAGATACATGACATGTATAGTGCGTAAGTCTGCTTGATTGTTTTTACGAGTTTAATGTCTACCAGTTTATTCTATTAAAAAATGCAAGATCATATTGTAGGTACCAACAATTTCTGAAATAAGGCAAACTTTTGACAAGCAAGTTGATGAAATACAGATATCAATAGTCTCGTTACAAATTAACATTCCGGAAGTTCTGTGGTCTAAATTAAGGCATTTGCGGACTGGCGTTTTCCATACAAATCGTTTGGCCATTATATACAAACCTTATTGCTGACGCATTTTTCTGTTTGGCTCACCATGATAAGGAGCATCGGACTTTGATTCAAGTTTAAGTCATCAAAATATATACGAAAAAACAATAGCAAGCCAAGTGATGATTTGACATATTGATGTACACAAGGACGCATTCTCAGGTAGTGAAGATTCAATTTTGTTTAGTTTATGGCCGCAAAGATATGGTAGGGTTTAAAATTACTATTTTAAAATGTGTTAAACCTTCTGATAAAGAACAGCTAAATTACGAATAGTCGGAGTGATAGCAGACATTTTCTGCCAGATTTTTACGTGTTACAGGTGGACCAGTATGACCTTGACCTGCGGAGTAGGATGGAGTTACAATGTACCTGTAGTAGCTCGACATGTTTTACATAGAAACATACATGTATAGGAAAAAATACTTGTATAAATGGAAATCTTAGCCAATCGCAAATTTAGCGATTTTTCCATAAAGATTGGTATTTCATTTTTAGCGAAAAGCAATCTAAGCGATTTCAAAATTCTCACGAAAGAAGCTATTACAAATTAAACACAATTAAATTTAGCGATCTCAAAACCCTCGCATAAGATGGCAAAAGTAAATCCTCGCTAAAAATTCTACTTATACGTTATGCTAATGAAGGAAAACGGCCAGAAATAATCAGGTGAGCATTGATGTCCATGGGCATTGGTAAGTAAAGCAAACAGTGACCCAACTCTTTCACTATGTAAGGGGATTTGTGTTACTGAAGAAAAACACAAATTCGGATGTACCGGCAATTCTCGAAGATAAGACTTCGATTCACCTTTGGTAGGTACATGGTCAGATTCTGTTAGACAGAATCAAACAAATTCATTAACTTTTTTCAGACAGTATTAAAGATGTTGTTTTCCTACATCTTAGGTCCTACTTTTACATCGAAATGCTGAAAATTATATTTATTTTCATGTCTATTGCATAATGCAGAAATATCGTCTATATGATGAATCTTAAATGCCAAGCTCCTTAGAACTATGACAAAGAGGCAGTGGTGTAATCAGTGTGTAGAATGTCAACAACACAAAATTGATTAAACGTAGAAGAAAATGTCAAATAAATCCAGTAATTCACTACCTACATAATATTGTTTTTCCCCCGAAACTTTTAGCTTAAATAGCATTTTGTTTCTGAAATGCTACAGCTGCAATACTAGTAAACGACTGTCAGAAGAATTCACCGAAAGGCCAAAAATAAAAATTTGTTTGCTTGCAGTTGCCTTCCGACCCACTGAACATGCATTCGACACAAACTTTTTTAAACAAATTTGTATAAGTGTATTGTTTATAAGTTTCGAGTTTTTAGGATATTGAAAAATTTTCATTTTCTTTTAATAAATAGCTTGCTCTAATTTGTTACTTCGACAATAATATTCATTAATTAGAGCATAAAATAAAGAGGTGAACCAGTACATTTAATCCAATAATTGTTAGTTTTATTCCCTCAACTATTTCATATAATAGTTGCACTGTATAAAGGAGTAAAGCTTGAAGTAAAAATCAAGTAATGTATAAGGTAGTACCTTGTGTAAAAAGAATGATGTTTTGCCACATATTGCAAAAACTTCATTATAGGCGCCAGCATATTTATAAACGATCTCAAAGTTGTGATATACTTGTACGTTTATTGTCATTAATAAAAATTCAGTGATTCATTTGAGATCGAGAAGGATCAAATTTTGTAGGAGACAGCGAGAGTTTCTTCAAATAGAATTGACAAAATTGAAATCCATGGTTCGATTTAAAGGTGCATGGACACAGATTTAAAGTTATACTATTTTTCATTAATACACAACAAGATTGCCACTTGTGTAATTTTTGTGTCCATTTGTGTCCATGCACTTTTAAGTCGATAGCAGCTGTTCATATGCTTTGGTACTTTGAAGTAAAGAGTTGCGGGTCCTTTGAATGAGACCTAAAAAACGAGTCTTGTGTTTCGCCAGGAGTTTATACGATACAGATCACTTACTGTTCAATGGCTCTGATAGCCCATGCAATAAAGTTCAACATTTTGAGCCATTTACCGGCATATAGTGACATTTCTCTATACCGTACAAGTACACATTTTAGCGAGACGCAAATTTAGCGATTTGTCCTTAAAATATGGCATTTTATTTTTAGCCAGGAGGAATTTCAGCGATTTTAAAATGCTCACTAATGAAGCTATTACAAATTAAAAACAGTTTATTTTTAACGATATTTAATTTAAGCGATCTCAGAACCCTCTCTAATAATGACAAAATTAAATCCTTGCTAAAAATTATGCTTATACGGTAAATGAAAAATTTTGGAATGGAACGTACTGTAAATGTATTATTTAGTGTGTAGGATATCATGGATATTTTGCGGAAATTGATTTTTCAACAATTAGCTAATGTAAATTTGAATTAGAGTTTTTTGAATATGCTAGATATAAAAGTATGAAATATATACAAGTATAATGTGAGTATTTTTAAACATTCCATGGAAAATTTGACATCACAAGACTTTACCAAAATCAAGAGACTAAAACCTACGACTTTTCAACTTTATACACCATTTCCCCGCGATAAATTGAAGTCCAGGTTTTTTGATATCATTGGCAGCTGCTTTTTCAAAAAATATATGAACTCGTAAAAATACTATCTTGTCATGGTCATTTGCACAATTATTTTGTTAAAGAAAACATTCCGATTGTACACAGACGTTCTTTGAAAAGTTATCATTAAAAAGAAGCTTGGGTTTCTGATTGACAATATCTTTATGCTTTTTGGACACATGGTCTTCCAACATCTATTGGAATTACCAATGGGTACCAATTGAGCCCTGTTATAGGAAAACCTATTCTTGTATTCATATGAAGCAGACTTTGTCCAAAAATACGTGAAAAGAAGAAAAACAGTTTATGCCGATACGATATATCCTGTTATTAAACGTACCACAGAGTCTGACACATCTGTTTCATTTTGGATATTCTACAAAAGACGTTAATGGTAATCTATCAACCAAGCTTTAAGATAAACGTGATGACTTTAACTTTTCAACCTCCCTTACTTACATGTATGCAGCAATATTATATATCAATACCTTCATCACTTGCATATGGAGTTTATATCTCTCAGTTGATTCGATACGCAAGAGTATGCTCTACGTACATACAATTTCTAAAACTAGGTAAAATTTTTATACTAGTTGTTTGGCCATTATTTACACACTGAATTGTCGGCGGAATTTCCCGTTATTTCCCGATCATGACAAGGAGCACACGGCGGGGGTGACCAGTCAGCAGGAGAAAACCCCCACTCCATGGCACCTGATCCCTTCTCTGATGTTTGGAGGTCCGCGTATGCTCTGCTTCCATTTTGTATTGTTAAATGGACTTTTGAGCTTGAATACTTTTCGTGATCTCCTTAAATATGAAGAATGAAACGGCTACTTTTGTTATAATATTATTTTTTCAAAGAAATTAACAAAACCAAATTAAAAATAATATGAACAAGCCTCAAGTTTTTCTCTGTCATCTGTTTCAGCACCGGCTAAAGATAATAAGATCATTGGCAAGGTAGGGTTTAATGCATGGGATTTTTCACTTATAAAACAGTCATTGAGAGTGATCTCCCGTTTGGATGTCTCTAAGCGGTGAAAACAAATAAAGCGTTTATTACTAAACAAAAACACGTACGTGTTTTTCAACGGTTAGAATCAAATCTACAGCAATAAAAGAAAAGCAGTGATGCCTTTCTTGTACATTGTGTTAAGGGGACAGACAGTCAGCAGGTCGTCATTTACCATAGGTGCATGTATGCTCGGAAGGGCAAATATGGGACAGATGCTGAAAGTGGTGATAGCAAGGTAGACCGCATGAGAACGATTCTATAGGTCATGTGAAGTAACTTCACATAAAAGTTAATAGTTAATCCAAGCCTTTATTTGTTTATGACAATTTGATTCCAATAAAGTAAATTATATGATAGAAACATTCAACCAGTCTCTCGACCATTTTGAATAATAATTAGATGCTAAGGGAAGTAACTCAAAATTAAAGAACAGTGCTGGTATTTCTGTGGGTGGTTCAATATTTGATTTTTACAGACAAAATAACTAGTTGTCGTCGGAAATGAAGATACAACAATGCATTTTATTCATAAACTTTATGAAATAAGTGGATTTTAGAGATGGTTAAATATAATATAAGTCCATTTTATCAACATTTTACATAGGAAATGCATTGAGAATTGTGAAAACAATGCATTGATTCGACAAAATCCATAAAGGAAATTAAAGCTGACCTGGTGGGTTTAACGGACCAGAATTAAACATGGTTGGTACCATTAAACCTGTTTAAAAGTTCTTGAAATTTTTGTATACGAAAGCCAGGAACCTTACCAATGTCTGAGGAACATGTTCTCCAATAACAAGACTGATAACTAAGTCTTCGCAGTCTATACCCCTGGACTTACAATCCCCACCTTCTTCAACATCTCCTAGAGCATCAACGATGACATCAAAGGTACTTAGAAGGTTAAAGGGGGCATCTGTGTGTTGATCACCTTGTTTTGCAGAGATATCTGATTTTTTTCTTCTTTTAACAAGTTCATGTTGGTTAATATCTAGGTTTTCCTGAAATTTGCACATTTTCTTCGTCTAGCAGGAAGATGATTAGACAATATCCTGCACTATCGTCATCATGTTTCTGATTGTTTGCTGAGAGGACGCATGTACAGTCGATAGGTTCAAAGTGTGCGTGACAATGGCCATAAGTTGCATTAGGATACAAATCCCGGATTCTTCCTTGGACACCCTTACGATGTCCTTTCATGTTGGACACCCCATCATAACCTTGACCAACTATATTGTTTATATTAATTCCAACTTCATTCAACTAATGAATGAAACTTTCTGTCAAAACTTCTCCTGCTGTTGATTTGAAACTGCCAAAGGCAAGGAACTCTTCCTTAACCATGAAAAAATTGTCAAAAATCCCGTACACAAAGAGATATCTGCTCTGTATTATTTTTGTCTGTGCGTTCGTTTGCTAGCAAAGAAAGTGCACCTACTTTGTTAAATTGGGCAGCAAGGTCTGGATTACTTTGAGCTCTGTATTCCAACATTGCAAAAAATCACTCTCTGCATGATGTTCTGTTTATCACACGATGCTTTAGTCTCAAAGAGAATACGCAAAATTTTCTATTGGTTTGAATCTGTTGATCATGAGCCTTGCTAATTTTTCATCATTTTTTTTTCTTTACTTGAAATAATACACTTGAATCTGCTTGCCTCTAAATTACCATAGTGTGTAAAGCATTCTTTTAAATGCCTTGCAATTAGGGAGCTAAGGGTTTTCCAGTCCCCTGTTGGTTCCCTGAGAATGACCTCTCTTTTGCATTTCTTGCTAAACTACAGACAGGGTGTGCAATAAACACTGTCCTTAGAAATGGAGTACCGTAACCATCTGTGCTTTTGTAGCACGTCATAATAGTCGAGCAATATCGTTTAGCATTAAAAATGAGTTATATTGATGATTTTATAATACATGTATATACGTTTTTGCATTTATTTTTTCTTTTGTTTGATTGTTTTTGTTTATCTTTTAGAAGCTATTTTAATTCATCTCCACAAATTGTAAGGAACGAGTGATTTGTGATTTAAGTTCTCTTAAATAGAAAGAAAAGAAATAGGGAGTGAGGTCTGCATAAAATACGTAAAGATTCGAGGAATTTATTTTTATGTAACTGTACATGAAACATATGGAGATAACGAACAGTATTCACGATCAAAAGTCAATAAAACAATACAAAACAGTAGCAGAGCAACCACGGATCTCCAAAGAATCAGTGGTTAGATCAGATTCTTTTATAGATCTGTCAAGCACTTCAAGAATTTGTACACAAAAGATGATACTTATCGAAACATTTGGCTTATGCAAAACGTATAATTACCTTTCCGTTCACTCTATTGTTTGTTGTCCTGTTTATGAGTAGCAGATTTTTTTCTAAATTAAATTATTCTGTTATAGACCTCAAAGTAAGTTCTGAAATTTCACCTTGAATGACTTAACCAAAGTATCACAATCAAACGTTCGGTCAACGAACTGATCGGAGTAAGTAAAATTCAAGTTTTTTAAAGATTACTTTTTAGGCATTTGACGTCAAATGATATAAAATTAAAAGGCAGGACCTATTTTTAAATTTACTTTATAATTAACTTTGTCAGTTTATTCAACTTTCAAATTTTTAGCTCTACTGGTCAGAGACCAGAAGAGCTTATGCAATAGTAATGCGTCCGGCGTCCGTCTGTCTGTAAACATTTTTTTTAAAATGCTACTGCTACAGTTTTGGTCTGATTTCAGTATAACTTTGCACACAAGTAGACTACACTAAGATGCATACTTCTCTTTATCGGTTTTTGAATACGATGAACGGTGTTGCAGTGGTTACCAAAAATAGAAATTTCTATGAAATACTTAAAAAAATGTTACTTCTCCTACAGACCTGGTTTGAAATACTTTCAAAATGCTACTCCAAATACAGTTGTGATTGTAATATAATTTGGCATGCAAGTAGACTATACCGAGATACATAGTTATCAGTTTTGTGTTTTTTGATTTTGACGAACGATGTTAACATGGTAACTAAAATTGAAAATTCTGTAAAATTTTATTAAAAGCTACTCCTACAGTTGTAGTCTTATTGCAATCGTGCCACAAAAAGAGACTTAATCAAGGATCGTTATTCTACTTATTGCTTTTGTAAAGTTTAATGTCCCAACTGCTACTTTTCTCTTCCTTTATTGTAAGTACAAACCAGTAGAGCTACAATCTCGACAGAGACTTCTGGTTCTCATGAATCATGTTAGTTTTTCAATTTATTTACTTGCTTAATAATAAATATTCAGTTATACTTTCTTTTATTATATATAAAAGTGACGTCTTTTCTTAAATTTTGGTAAGGTCATTATATTTCGTATGAAAATTCCGTTAGAAAATATTATTAATATTGAAAAATAAAATCCAAGTAATTACAAGTTCACAATATGGTAAGCGTTCAATGTATATGCATGACTTTTGTTTTATCTCTCGAGGCTGCTATGTATTCAGTGGTCTTTTGTTGTTATTCTTTTGTTTGACAAATGTTCACTCGCTTTGTCGTTCTTGTAGACATGGCACGAAAACTGAACGTCTATCTACATGTACTTGAAACTCTAATAAACAAAAGTACAAAATAATAGGGACATTATGAATTTTCTCCCATCTAATGCATCAGCGAATATCAACAGGAAAAGGCTGAAAACTGTATGATATACATGTACTTACTTAAGGAAACACTGTAACACGGGTATGTCAGGGCATCAACGAAAAAATAGTTTTTCGTATGTCACCAAATTATCAACAGTTACCATCCCCCTGCAACTCTTTCTCTCTCTGAGTCTCTCCCTCTCTCTCGGGATGTAGTGAACTCCCCATTCCCTAACGCATTTAATCTCACTGTCATTCTCTTTGTTGTCTCCCAGTCAAGTGTACTTGTACAGTACAAAACAGAACATGTTTTATATTGTAAAAAGTGTTTGCCTTTGCAAATAAAAGCTCTTACAATGAAAAATGAAGTAACATGAAGGACAATTTGTAGGGTCAAAAAAGAAAGATTAATTCGTTAGAAAGAAAAACATTGAATACAACAATAACTAGCTTCATGTTTATATCTTTTCACTTCTCAAAGATTATGTACCTGGCTGCTGGGATATTAAACTTCGACGATCTTATTTTTTATATCGGTCTCACTTTTACAAAAGAAATAGTGGAAAAGTGAGATTGAGATCAAAAGTGAGCTCGTCTAAAATTTTTGGCCTTGGAGCTTACTGTCTTCCTTTAGAGAAGGAATGCCACAGCGTCATCAATATTAATTTTTTTTTCTGTAACATTTTTCCAGACATTTCATCAATTTTATAGTGTGAGTTTCTGCTTTCTACCTTTTCTGGCTCTTGGATAATGGCCAGTACATTGCCCAGGGTATACCTTTGTTTTTCTCCTTTACTTCTTGATCTTTTATCACAAACTCGTTTTCGTCTTTGATACAGCCATTTTGCTTAACTTAGTGTTCTTCTATCTTCTGTTCTAGCAATGGCTCTTCAGGCATACTACATTCGCTGTTTGTCTCAACATTTTTTTCTGTTTTTAATGCTGTCCATAACATGATCTGTATTAAATTTCTGTTGAGATTCTGTGTGTTCCCTAACATTGTTTTTCATATCATCAATAGGTACCACTGCAACGAAGTGATTTGGTATTCCGTTGTGGGAGTTCATATCGGATCTTGTCAGAATACAAACATCACGGGAGGAGGAAAATGTGATCAGACTCGAAATAAAACATGATTCGAATCTACAGTTGGTTGGGGTCCAAAAATGAACACGGGGTTGATTTCACTGCATGAGCAATTTCTCGACAGGACAACTCTGTTTAAATCCAGTCGTACATTTGGATTTCCAAATTTTCGGTAAATAGAGAATACTGACGTGTTCAAAACCGAAGAGCTAACAACATGAATCTGCCAGATTCCCATTAAAGACCTATCAAGACGGATCTTCAATGTCTCCATTTTGAAAATAAAATTAATTCAATTGTTCTTTCATCAAGAAGCATTCCCGGCACATACATGTCTGAATACTGTGCATATATTTTTGGCAAATGCTTCTGACTATCATGCACACAGCCCCTTGAGAGAAAGGCATAGTCCAGATATATGTCTTTGTACAAAACAAGCTCATGAAGAATTCTCACTTTCATCTCACTGGTGTGTTTTGGTTCCCCGAAAGCAAATATGCTGCCAGTGGAAGGCAGGCAATTTCCATCTGCATTGTTTTGCAAGGTTTTTTTGAAGCTGTTTTCCTACTTTTTTGTTTCTTTGAATGTAATTTTCTTTCGATCTTGTTCACTCTTGAATTCTTCTGACTCCGGTTTAAATTTAATGCTGTAGATTTTATTCTGTAGCTGATGATCTGAACATTCTTCTCCCTTTTGACACTCACAGCTTAAATCTCTATAAAAGATGACTCTTTCCATGGGGAAACTAGTTGATGGATTTTCATAGTCCTAGAAATGAGTTTGGGATCCAGTTTATCCAGCATTTCCTGAAATTCTTCTATTTCTGATTCTTTTATAATACTTATTTCAGTTTCACCACCAGCAACTGAATCAACAAATGTCTTTGCAGTTGTAATATCACACCCCAACTTTACTTTGGAGCCTGCCTTTCATTTAAGACTTCCTCCAACTGCATCCGGTATGCCTTTCCCGTGACCAGAAAATCCAATCTTGCGAAATTCCGTTGAAAACAAGGAGAAATTACATTTTTGCCGATATTGCGTGGTTGGGCCATCACTGAAGATATAGATTTTTTGTACCTCTGGAGACTGTTCTTTAATTCTCTGTATAACGGGCCTCAAATGTGCTCTTATTGCACCTGGAACATGTGCAAGACTTTCTGAAACTGTGGCAAATGTCTGCTTTTCTTTGATGCCTGTAAAGTATATTCCTGTGTGTAAAGAGAGCTGCTTTTTTGAAGCCCCAAGGTGCATACTTTGTATTTCATTACTCGTTTTTCATACATAATTCTCAGAAAAGTCAATATGAAGCAAATTAACAGCTGTCCTCGCCAAGGTTTCCTTTTCTCTCCCTGTAATACCTATACTGGTTTCTAATGCTGAAACTGTGTCTCCTGTAACTTTGTATCTGACTACCAAACTTGTCTACTAGGTTGGAAACTTGATCGGTAAATGTTTCTTTTACTCTGAGTGTAACAGTTTTTCCATCTAATTTATTTCCACGTTTAATCTCTCTCTTTTTTCAGATTTAGTTGTCCATTTTCCCCAACTTATTTCATCGTTTCTTTTTTGTTTGTCAAACTTTAATTCATTTCCTTCCAACTGCTTATCTTAGCTCTCTGCTCCAATACATTTGCATTTGCATCTGAAAGATGTTTGATATTGTATACTGTTCGTTATCTCCATATCCTTCGTTGTAAAGAGTCACATAGTATTCTGTGCTGCTTTTTTGACTTCATCCCTGTTGGTAGTCTTAAAATATCATCTCTTTCATAAAATTCTTGAAAAATTTTGTACATGCGTCTGGAGAGTGAAGATCTTTGTGATAGCTTGTTTCGAGTATGTATACCACAAATTTTCATTGCTACTGATTTCAATTTGTATTTCCGCAGGATGGAGCCACTGAGTATATATACCTGCAAACTTAAGTCTTACTCTTATTAGTCTTGATTTTTGTGCATGTTTAAGCTGTTCAGTGAGAGTGTTGTGAAAATTAATATTCGTTTAACTTTTTTTTGGAGAAGTTTCTCAACAATTTTCTTGTTTTGGAGCGTGGCGTCAATGTTTCTTTTTTCCTTCAAGGGGTCATTTGATTTGTCTTTTGCTCTTTGAAATCTTTTTCTGTATACTGCTTGTTTCTTCTCCAACATTCTTATCTTTTCTTTTAATTATTCATTTTCCCAAAAGCATTTTGTTTCTTATCGTTTTATCTTTCTTAAGCTTGTTAGCTTTTGGTTTGAAGAATTTATAGTAGATGGACTTTTACTTTATGTACGAGGGGCTATCAAAAAGTTCGTGGACAAGCGCCATAAAATTAAAGCCGCTTTAGGTACGTCTATGAATTTTAAAATATTTAGTTATCATCATATTTTCTATCTATAGAATAAACCACAATTCATAAATTTTATTTTTAAATAAATAAGTAAAGTTTTTATAAGCAATGGTATGTCTAGGCGGCGCAACCTCGTAAACGACGTTTTTTAGACCTAACTGTAACTATGATTTAACTATTTTGATATAAATATTTGACATCCAAATATCCCGTTATTTTTGGCGTTAATTCAGGTATGTGTTGAGACACTATTGTTCCATAAAATATGGAATTTTTACCTCATTCTGGAAGTTCTATGAAATTTTATTGTAAATTTTACATCGAGTATCCAAACAAATATTGCCTTGAAATGACGTCAAAAGGGGAGAAGGGTTTCCTTTTCCAACTTTCTATAAAGTTTTGCCCCTGGAAAAACTGGTATACACCTAGGAATGTTTAAACTGGCTACGGAGAAATAATTTGCATCCACGTTACTTGTTTTTTAACGCCAAAATAGACTCAGAGAGAAAAGGGATGCAAAGTTAATGTCGATTTGTAGTCAAGGATTGAAAAATCTACATGCATCACGTCAAATAATGACGTTGATCATGAATTTTAGCTATATTGAACTCCAAAAAAACAAATATGCTGGCACAATCAAGCGAGGATCTTTCCCAATGTATAAATCCATTTGCAATAATATATGCATTGAAAGCTGCTGTTCATGACATTGTGAAGTCATAAAACAAGACGGGTTAAGTCCTTACTCAGCTCTAGGGAATCTCATCAAAATAAGTGTACGATGTAGAAGAAGCGGACATTGAAAAATAATGATGTTGTCGGACGTCATGAAACTAAGCGGCGACAGCGCCGGCTAGTCGTATAATGTCGTTTTTATTTAATAATGATTTGGGAAATAATGAACGTATCAAGCTAAAATTTTCAACATTTCTTTAACTTTTGTTGTTTTAAGTTCTTTATAAATTTTATAAGCTCAGGCAACATAGTACTAATTTTATAGCCCCAGTCCACGAACTTTTTGATAACCCCTCGTACTTTTGGAAACCTTTTTTGTTGTGCTCTGACTTACTGTTTGTATTGCCGCCATTCCTTTCTTGCACTTCTATTCTCTCTCTCCGTCATATCTTTCACACGTTTTTACCTCTGCTGCTCAGAAACCAGAAGAGCTTATGCGATAGTAATGCGTCCGTCTGTCTGTCTAGCTGTCTGTAAACAATTTTTCAAAATGCTACTAGCTCCTCATACAGTTTTGATCTGATTTCAATATAACTTGGCACACAAGTAGACTAACTAAGATGCATAATTCTGTATATCGGTTCTTGATTTCGATGAACGATGTTGCTGGGGTTTCTAAAAATAGAAATTTCTGTGAAATACATTTAAATTGCTACTCCTCCTACAGTTTTGGTCTGATTTCAATATTACTTGGCACACAAGTAGACTACACTAAGATACATAATTCTATATATCGATTTTTGATTTCGATGAATGATGTTGCCGTGGTTATTAAAAATAGAAATTTCTGTGAAATACTTTAAAAATGCAAATCCAAATACAGTTTTAGTCTGATTATAGTATAATGTTGTATGCAAGTTGTGTACACTGAGGTACATGATCATTATTCTATTTATTGCTACTGTAAAGTTTCAAGTCCCTGCCACTTTTCTCTTTTTTCCCTTTGTTTTAAGTACCAATTAGTAGAGCTACAGTCTCGACGGAGACTTCTGGTTTCACTTTTCTCTTCCTTTGTTTTAGGTACCAACCAGTAGAGCTACAGTCTCGACAGAGACGTATAGTTTCACTTTTCTCTCAATATTTTTTCTGTACTTTTGTTTCTCTTTAAGCAGATATTCCTGCCTTCTTCTTGGAGAGGCATCTCTCTTTTGTCTGTATTTTCTTTATCTTTTTTTCTTTGTCCCCATTTTTATTTATCTTTAAATTAGAAGAAAACTTGCATGTTCAACTGTTTTTACTAAATACTGAACTTTAAACTATTAGTTTTAAAATAATGTTATATTTTTCTGGCAAAGGATTTTTTCCCTACTGAGTTTTTTGACATTTTCTTCAAGCCCATCAAATTTGAAAATCTGCTGTCAACAACTTGCCACCGAGGCTGATAATAAGTATGGAACCCAGAAAGGTTCATACTAAATATTTCTATTTTCATTTGTTTTTTTATATATCAGCAGAACAGGAGAGACAGAGAAATTTGTGGGACACACATTTTAGCTTTGATATTTTAAAAACAGGCATATTTAAAAATTAGTTAGTGGTTGTATGGCATATGTTAAGAATAGTTTTAAGGAATCACTGTCTAGTTAGTTTAGTATGCCAGGGCATCAACGATAGTGGGAAACATGGCATAGTTTGCATATATAACGGGCGCAGCCCGTTATGCATAAATTATCCCATGTTTCCCATTAAAGTGTTTAAAATTGCACATCAGTTGTATCTTGGAAGTCAACTTGACATACGACTAAATTAATTGAAGGTGCATTTAAAATGAAGACAACTTGAAGTCAACTGCTTGTATTCCTAAAATTGTCAGATTTAACAATTTTTTGAAAGCAAAGTCTAAAGTCTTGTGTTAAAGTTCAGTTAAATTGAAAACATTTTATTTTTCTAACTTCTTAAAAATTTGTGATAATCGGGTTCATTTAACACTTAACAATTCAAATTTCTAAAATGATTTTGAGTTATTAGAATGTTAATATATTACAGTCGTTTGGCCAGTTCCGAATTTTGACCAGTTCCGAATAATTATTAATTTAAGAGCTGATAATTGATACATTCAAAGGTGTAAAAATAAATTGATACCGTTGGTAAGAAGGCTTATTTATGAGTGTTTGAATTATGCGAAGTTTTGATTTTTTGCCGTCAGTTCGGTTTCGTTATCGTACTCGAAAGAGTCGCCTCGACGACATTCTTTTAAAATGCAACAATTCTGAATCACCGCGACGTGTAAGCCTGCAGAAAAACCTCTGTAGAGACATAAATTTTTCGCATAAAACAACATTCCAGGTATCAAAAGTAATATGTACTCTAACAAATACTAAGAACTTGTCTAAAATAACTATTTAGAACACTGGAAGATATCGGAATATTTTTGTATTGTTATTTTACTATAGTTCCGAATACCTATTTTAAACACTTATAAATTCATTCCTCGTTGTTTTCTTCATTGTAAACGTGACTTTTTATACTTCAGCTTGAAAAGCAGGGGGAAGGGATAGATAGTGATGTGATGTTTGTCCATTCATCCGTCTGTATGTCCGTCCGTCTGTTTCTACGTCCGTCCGTCTGATACGCTTTGGGGTACCCATTTCTTATCCACAACTCCTCTTCTTCCACTGAATGAAGTTTAATGAGGCTTCTCAGAATTTAATGAGGTTTTCAAAGAATCTTTGTTAAATAGTGCCAAAGTAATTCAAAATTACTTTAACCATTTAATATGTAATTATGGAGAAAAATGAAATAATAACACTTAAACTATTAATACTTGCTTCCTTATTATTATCTCTCAGTTGTTGCCATGGAAACAGATACTTAAGTTTATTATAATTCATCATTATAAAATTTCTTTTATGTGATGAAATGAATTGCTTTGTTGTAAATGTTCCGTAAATGAAACAAGTGCATTTTTGAATCTATGCCAAATATAGTCAGATTCCAATGCTTGGTATTTGAAGGCTGTTTCCATGTAAAACGAGTGGGTTGAACAAAGAAAGATATACTTCATGAGTTACTTGATGACCTCAACATCTACCATGATCAATAAAAAAAAAATTTCAAGAAGGGGCCTAAACTAGCCCTTAACACATAATTATAGGTCTATCAACTTTGGAACGTTTTAGATTTTTAGAAATTCAGAATTAATTTAGATTGTTCAAATATTAAAGTTTCAAATAACCAAAACAATTTCATTGTCAAGAGTTTTTTGTATTTTACTTTAAATATCCAAAATATCAAATTTCCAAAACCGATTTGAAATTTGAATATTTAAAATTCAATATTCTAACTATCCAAAAGCTCATTTGCTTTTGGTGTACACCATCTACACCCTGTGCAGGGCATGTGTAGGTAATTGCACCGAAAATCAATATGGCTGACAATGTTGAGACGGTAAAACTGCAGAATTATTTATTTTTTTTTTTTGTTTATCTGAGTTTACTGTCAAGTATTTGATAGGTTGGTTGTGATGAATTGTGTTAGAGTAATTTAGTGGACCGTGTTTTGTGCATTTTATGGAAAAATGAAACACTTGGTATGTTGTACGATAAAAAATAAGCAAGTTTGGGATGTTTGGGTGATTAATTAACTATATATTTAGACTATAGCTAGATATTTAGTTATAGAGGATTTTATAGGTGGCTATGAAAGAGTTTTATAAAAAAATTCTTCACCTTTCATAAAATGTTTTGTTTTTCAATAAATTTAAAATAATTGTTCACAATCGCAACAAATATATTTTTAAAAATCTTCTGCAAATAGGATTCCCTCAACTAGTTGAGCTACACTACACCCAATTTTACTTGATTGTAAGGTGTAAATCATCTACACCGGGTGAAGTAAGGTGTAGACAAATCAAGCGCGCCCATTATGACAGACTAGGAAATCATGACATTGTATTTTTGATAAATTTTTGTGTCTAATAAAAATTCTCATAGGCTTTGGGGAGGGGGGTACACCATCCATTCGTCAGGTGCCAGTGGTTATAGCTATATATTTACATCCACGGAATATTTTCTCCTTTATTTCTTAAGAAAACCCATTGCGTTAATCACTGCATGCATGAACTACATTACTTTAGGCATGTCGCCTGTACAGATTTCTTGATCAGTGGCTGTTCCATCAATGAAACGTATAAAGACGTTTGCATCATTAATACAATAATTAAAGTTTTTAATCCTTCTTTAGATGATTATTTAAACAGATATAAATATAAACAATAAAATGTCTTTTTTTGTTTGTCATTACTGGAATTAACGGTCGCAGCTATTGCAGAAAAAATTTACATAACCCGCTAACGCGGGTTATGTATTTTTTCTGCAACAGCTGCTTCCGTTAATTCCAGTAACAACAAACAAAGAAAGACATTTTATTGTTTAAATCTACGTATGATTTATCATCTGTATGACATTTTTAAACCATCTTAATAAAGAGTCTGAGAGGGAATATGCAGAACAGAATACTAGTATTTCAGAAGAGAATATTTCCTTATATCATGGGGATATCTTAATCAATAAGGAGAAATGTTTAAATAGTATGCGGAGGGAAGGGACATCACTTATTCTGAAAATATTCTTGTGCAGTAGTTTAAATTTCGCGGGAAGAAAAAATCAACGTCTATATTTGGTATAGGAGCTCTTCAGCTTTGGAGGTAAAATCAGAGGAGTGCCTGTACTGTTGGGAAACGGCAGGATATTTTTTTCGTAAGTCATGTTTTTTTAAATGTTATAACTCACATTGGTAACTGATATTTCTTTGCTATGTATTATTGTATTATCATTAACGTATCACAATACCTGAATCGCCATTTTTTTCTGGATAAACATTGGTATGTGAATGATGGACAATTAGTGAGGCACCGAACAGGGAAATCCTGAACAACGAAAAACAAAATGCAGTCCTTACAAGATAGAAATACACTTACCCATGATTATCAGAATATCGTTAATATATTTGTTACTTCTTTAATTTTTAAAAAAATATTTTCAATGTAGGTTTTCTTAGTCTAGTTCCTGTTAAACATATTCATATATTCCTTTGCAATGGTAACGTCATTAATCACAATACTTGTCAAGTTTTATGCCAAGGAGATGAAATTGAGATGTAACAATTGCTTGTATTGTGAGGATATATAGGCCCCTAGTTGGAAATAATGAACCTGTTTAACATTGTTCATCGGGCTCTAAATAGATACCTCCCACTCCATTCCAGTTAGAGATTAACACTTAAATACCTGTGAACTCTAGAAACAAGCACCTGCTTAAGGTCTAAAAAAAATTACTTGCAGGCCCTATGTCAGCCTGGGAATTGAGTCAAATAGACATGATTGATTGATTTATGTTGTTTAACGTCCCTCTCTGAAGATGCCACACCTTTGCCAGTGGAGAGCTACAAATTTTATCCTATACTCAGGACCATTGAGCATTGAGGGATCTTTTTTGTGCCAGCACCTACTGTGACACGAGACCTTGGTTTTTATGGTCTCACCTGAACGATGGATCCCCATGTCACAGCACAACTTAAGGATGGACTCCGTATTTTGTGACTCTAGAGCAGGCGCTCTAACCACTGCACCACGTGTGGGACCGAATAGAGAACTTTTATCAAACATGTACCAGTGCAGACATGAACATACAAACATTTGATATGCACCATCTGTAGTGTATACATCAAACATAATTTTTCTAATCTTAACCCATTCAAGTGATCATGCTTTAATAGTAGGCCAAACTGCCTATCCCCAGCCCACCCTCTGCCCTTACTATAATAATAAAATTGTTAAATTGGGGTCTTAATGAATTAATGTAATGAATACCAAGTATTTTTCTTGTGAAGCCCACACTAAATTCCAAATTGTATCAGTATTCTATTTCTGAGAAAAACACACAAACTACAACATGCACAAGGGCAAAATACATTTTACAATATGTAAGTACAATTCTAGAATTTCTCATCATCATTTGAAAAAAAACTTGGAATATGACCCAATGTTTGAAAATCCAATAATGTTATAAGATACAAAACAAAGAAAAGCTGGAGACCAACACCTTGAGGTAAAAATTGCGGAAGATTCTCACGTGTGGATACCGAAAGGTATTCAATAGGGTCTGCAGGGCTTTCAAAAAGTTTTGAACCAAGTGGTACTTTATACAAAATAGGAGGTACCACTTGGCGAACGCCGAAGGCGTGAGCCTGCTTTGCCCCCCCGGAAAAATTTTGAAATTTAGAAGCCACCAGACAGTATTTCCTGGTTTCTAGACACATAGAAGTATGCTGCTATCAGTGTTATTTTTATGCCATGTTTCAAAGTTTATTTTTGGTCAATACACATTACATTTGAAGTTTAGCACTGGATGGATGGAATTACATAGAAAAAATTAGTTATTTGAGCAGAGTAAGAATAAGATTTAGGTAAAACTTCTACATGTTCTAAGTTCTATGCTATATTTGTTTATATAAATGTGTTCAAACATTTTTTGCAAGGTTTTAGTTGTAAGTGTTATGTTTTAAATATAAAAAAAAAATTATTAAGTCACGAAAGGAAATGGAAATTCAAAATTTAAATTTAATAAAAGAGAAATGAAATTGTATTTGCATTAAATTAAATTAATTTCTGTTCTACAGTAAAGTGCAGATTTAAAAAAAAAAATTTAGAAGAAGCACTGCATGATGCATAGCATGTACCAATAAATTCAGCATATTTTTCATGCACTGGTACATGTACATAAAAAAAAATATACATGTGTAAATTAAACAAAGATGACATCAAGACTTGAGACAAAAAAATTTAGATATGACTCCCTCACTTTACTGGATATGGTTACAATATTTGGAAGAAAGTTAATGTCCGCAAGATCATTCTCTTGACCACTAGAAAACTGCTGAATCAAAGAATTAAATGTGTGGCAAAAGAAATAGTTTCTGTCTTATGTCCTTTTGTTTCATCAGAAAGTTGCAGATATTGAAGACTGTAAGTAATTTATATCGTCAGCTGCGTATTTTGACACTTAAATTTGAAGAGTTGAGGCTATTAAAATGTACAGAGGTGGTCAAAGAACTATCTGCTGTTCATGTCCGTCTCTCTATCGGTCAATTGTTTTGAAGACTTTCCGTGGTCTAGTTCCTTATCTTAAAATCATTTGTGAAAATCACTACCATGGCTTTCAATTGACACTTTCATTTCTGAAACTTGGATTCCTTTTTTTTTATTTTTTTGACCGTATTTATTTAAAATATATTCCTAGTGATTAGCTTTTGTAAAAATCAGTGAAGGAGGCATTTGATATCGAAATCTACTTTCGTTTTCGACAAGATCTTTAAGACGCGTTACGCAATCTCTTTTGTTTCATTTATTCAAACGCTTTAATGATCTTCTTGACTAACCAATCAAAAACGTTATTAGATACCATTACGGACTAAAGAATAATACAAAGCTACGTAACCACAACTTTTGTAAAACATGGTAGGGCCTATCGTATTTTGCGATTTTTTTTTTCTCCACTGAATATTTTGGCCGGTACCATGAATGAATCCAACCGGGTAAAAGTACCGGGTACCGGCATATTTTGAAAGGCCTGGTCTGTAACTAAAGTTATAAACTTAAAAGTGTAAAACAGATCACCAACACTTCGTGAGAATGCAGCAGTAAATATATTTTGTTATGATGTATATTATTATTATAAATACAGTGTATATTTACTGCTGCATTCTCACGCAGTGTTGGTGATCTGTTTTACACTTTTAAGTTTAATATTATAAGATTTGAATAGCCTAGATGGCTTTCCTAGCTATGATATATTTTGAGTCAAGAGATCCTGTTATCCCCATTCAGGCCCATTGGCTTCCACTCTGTAGGTCAATTAAAGTAGTGGATTTTTTTCTCATTGAGCAACCAATTTTAAACTTGTAAATGACTTCTAAAGTTCAATGAAAAATTATATATTGTTAAAAAAGGAAAATTCAAGATATTGTATTGCTCTTTTTTGATAGTAGACTAGCACTCATGCATATGATGCAAGGTAACATGAAGTTTTATTGGATATTTTTTTGTCAAAATGAATGAATGTTTAATTCCCACAGGAGTGATCTTATTACCAATACCTTATAAATGTCATCGAGTTGATCTTTGTCACTTCAGATTTGTAGAAATGGATATGTAGTGATTCTACAGGCAAATATAAATAAAGAACATTGATATCTTCTTCTTCAATACTTTGATAATTATATGCTCACTTGCCCTTTATAGGAAGGACAACATCTTAACATAGTGTTGAATTGAGCAGTCCAATTTTTTCTCTTAAAATTTTGACTCTAGACTGCTGGAATTTATTATAGACTTAGTACAAAGTTTAAATTATTTCTACAACCCATCAACCACTATTGTGTGCATTGATGTTGATAAGTAAATCAAATTACATTAGGTTGTTTAAATCATCCCTTTGGACTCCCCAGTAAATGAGATATTTAGATGACTAGAAAAGGTTGACAAAGTGCCAGGTGACAATCTAACACCTAGGGCACCATTTTGTAGACCATACCAGAGAGACACACTCATGCCTTCTTATAATCAACAGATAATCAGCATACATCAGATGTTCGTCTACTGGTACATCAGATGTGTGTCTACTGGTGCATCTGCTGTTTTATAATGCATCACATATGATATTCACATCTGTATCTCACTTTCTTTTACACATTTTAACCATGATAACCTCAAATCTGCACAGTGTAAACCTTATGCTAGGAGAGTTTTCTTTGTGGTACACAAGGATACTGGCAATATGGCTGAATATTCCTTAAAAAACTTGACTGATCATGACAACTTGCTAATGAATATAATGACTATCTTTTCTGCATTTGGTGCTTGTATTAAAGTTTTATCACATGTATTAAACATGTGATGATTTGATTTTAATAATCAATCAATGTAAAGCTTTACATAGGAGTCATAACCGGTGGGGGGGGGCGGGGGGGGGGGGGGGGGGCTAAGCCCCATCACTTTTTTTGCAAATATATACATAATATAAGCACTGAAAATTGGGGTTTACCTTTCCTTGTTGGTTTAGCCCTCCCCCCTTTCAAAATGCTTCTGATGCCTATGCTTTAATTTGAACTTTTGATAATTTATTGAATGTAGTTATCCAAATTCCTGATTTAGTAAACTCATTAATAAATTCCTGTTTAAAGGGAATTCATGTATGTTTTAATGGATAACTTGACCATTCAGGTATAATCATAATCAATGAGATGCTTCTACATGTATAGTTGTGACTGATAGTGGTCTGGTCAATAAACTGGGTGATAACAGACCCAAATTAAAGTTACAGGAGTTGGTCTGCCCCCCAGAGATTAAACGTAGCTGACATTTGACAATCCATGCCACACTTCTCTTTTATTGATATGTACATATGTAAATATTTTTAGGAAGAATTGTGTCATCAGACATTGTACATGAAAATAAGGTCAACAAATAAGGTCAACAAATCCAATGAGGTGATATGCCTTTGTGGGGATTACATGTGAACGAATCAGTAAATAAAAGAAGAGCAGACTATAATCAAGTGTCTGTGAAATACAAAAATGCTTCTCATCTTACAGAACAGTTTTGCCATAGTTACTAAAAGCAGAAATTTCTGTGAAATGCATACAATACAATACACTTCTCAACCTACAGTTTTGGTCTGATTTTAATAACTTCAGTTGGCTCACAAGTAGACTGTCATTATGTTATAAATTTTAAAGTCACATAAAGTTAGAATTAAGATTTTTAGCCAAATTTGGTTGGGCAGAATTTTTTAAATTTAAATGCTGAATACCCGGTATATCTACACAATGCTCTTTTGCATTTTCATTATTCAATAAGTTATTTCTCATCTATGCTATCGATTGGAAGCCAACCTTCATGACTTTATTAGTTATTTGATATAATTTTTAACTCACCTGAACTGTTTGAGTGAGCTTTATGATAATTTTGTTTTACATTTGTAGCTGACAGCTCAACAATGTTAGGGAAGCTTTTGTAATATCCTCAAGTTTTGTTATCCAAGTTCAAGTCTTTAAATGGAATGCTGAAGCTGAGGATGTTACATAAGCTCCACCATAAAAGGTTTTGGAGCAGTATTTTTTTTAAGTGCTTCTCTGTCCTGCTTTAATCAGAGAAGCATGGAGGATGTTTCTTACTTTCTAGTATGCTTCATTGTACCAGTTAAAAGTCAAGGTTTCAGATGCAATGACCACGTTCATGTTTTTGGAGCAGGTTAAAGATTTTGGACGGTATGTGCAGGTTAAATTTTTGCAGCAGGTTCTTCTAAAGTAACTACATGCACATAATAGCTAGCACATAAGCCTTATTTTGACCAAACTTGGGTGGATGATACATCTTAGGATAAACATTACTGGACTTGCTTGGAATGCTGGATTTGACCTACATTTTCCAAATGAAGGACCAGGTTAATGTTGCTGGCACGGGTCCATTACCAAGAAACTAGAAGGCCTATCTGTATCAAGTACTTAACTTGTACAGTTGACGTATGGATGATGCATCAAAGATCCAGATGAAGACTCCTAAACTTGGTTCAGGTGCTGGATTTGAATTACATTTTCTGGATTAGTGACTACATGTAGTTGAAATTTTTGGATAATTTCATCCCAAGTTCAAGTCCCATCATATCAAAATTGTTTAAATGTTGTTTCTTAGAATGTACTTTACTTCAGTTCATTATTAGTTTAGTTTGCGACTTTGCCCTACTTATAACTATATAGACATTGAACATTTGATGAGGTGAGCTCTGTAATATCTGATTACCATAATGATATGTTTTACTTTGTCTCCAGAACTGGAATGAATGAAGTCCTGCAAGGATTGTTAGGTAGTGCAGATTTAATATATTTTCCATTTAGTCCCTGGGGTAGGACTTGGCTTCAATAGGGGTCAAAGTATTTAGGAAAAAAAATCTTAAAGACTAGATCAAGCAACATCAGGTAGTGCAGGCTCAAACTGTCCCAGTCATTGTGCCTTGGCAATAGTCAGGATGTAGGCCAGAATTGGAGATTTATAAGTTGTACATGAGAGTAATAGTATAGAAGTAATTAAGGCTATAAAGATCATGGATATTGACCTTAATAAGTCAGTAATAAAGCACCTGACTAACTAGTGGAAGAGGGATTCCGGATCCAGTCATATATTATCTTCATCATGTTTATTAATTCCTTCTTTCCTACTACGATGTAGGGGAGAAAACTTTAACAACTGCCCAATTTACTGTGAATATACAATTTTGATATGAAAAAAATACTATATTAAATCTTTGAACTTTTACCATGGAACATATTGTTGTAACCCCCCCCCCCCCAAAAAAAAATCTAAGACTGGCTTCCTGTTCTTAGTTGCATGTGTTGTTTATTGAGGAATTTATGTACCAAGTTCAAAATTTAATCCTATAAAAGTATTTTGAAAGCTGTGACTTACAAGACATTGTTTTCAATAAAGACGCTCTAGGAGGTAGATAATTATTATATATACATGTATCGTGTATATAAAATATTAAATAATTATATAAAATTATCACTTCAGTATTAATTTCGTTTCTTAGATTCATGACCTGCTTCATATTTATGAATGTTATGCATTAATACATATTGACATTTTATTCTAGGTAGCTGTAAAACATGTTAAATGATTTAACATTTGATGAAATTTAGTCTTGTTGGTCATTGTTCTGTACATTATTATTTTTTAGTTGTGAACATCCTAGTAGGTATTTGAGCACTTGACAAACATTTAATGTTATATTTTCATGATTAATACATATGCATTTAAAATCATGGCATACAATATGTACAGAATTAAGAATTTGCTGAACCAAAGTGCAAAAGGTTGTAAAAAAAAAAAAAAAAAAAGCTGCTGCCATAGAAGTACCAGATTTAAGTACTGTACCAGATTATTGTTACAGAAAAAAGCATAGGAAGTAAAGTTAATTGTAAGACTTAAAATTGCAGGAATGGGGCGTGACAGTCTCCGTTACTAAGAAACCATCTGCTGCTGACTAGAATCTCTCAAAGCTGTCCAGTAAAACTTAAAACATGACTAGTCAGGTAATGGCTTACTGTAAATAATAAATAATTATTACTTTATAGGATTGAAAGTCAATTTGCAATGTATGTTAAATAGCTGAGTTGTCAATAACATGAATAAAATAACAAACTCAAGAAATATTGAATAATAAATATGAATACATATCTATTCAGGTTTTTTTTTCTTTTCATCAAAGCATTATTTTTAAAAATTGTACTAAGGTTTCAAAGTGATTTATAACTTTAGCTAAATAGTTTTTTGAGAGTTAGTGCTAATTGGCTTTTTATTTCACAGGTAAATGCAAACCAGGAACTTTTCCTGGATATCCTCACCAAAGAGGAAAAAGAAGCCTTACTCACCAAAAAAATGGAAGAGATAAGGAAGAAAAACGAGGCACTCCGAAAGAGGCACGAGGTCTGTAACGTCCAGATTTGATAACATAAAATAGAGATATCTTTAATCAAATAAAAAAATTGTTTTGAAAGGATTCTTATAACAAAAATTCTTAACTTATAGCTTTAATGGAAAGTATATGTTGATAGAAGTTTAACCTTTTACACATTGACAGGAAATAGAGGCAGATAAAAGAGCTGTTTCAGGGGGAGCCAGAAAAGTAGCCTCCCCAAGGAAAGAGTCAAAGGTAATGTTACATTAGTCATCTGTACTAGCAAAACACTAAAATAAAGTAGCCTCCCCAAGGAAAGAGTCAAAGGTAATGATACATTAGTTATCTGTACTAGCAAAACACTAAAATAAAGTAGCCTCCCAAGGAAAGAGTCAAAGGTAATGATACATTAGTTATCTGTACTAGCAAAACACTAAAATAAAGTAGCCTCCCCAAGGAAAGAGTCAAAGGTAATGATACATTAGTTATCTGTACTAGCAAAACACTAAAATAAAGTAGCCTCCCCAAGGAAAGAGTCAAAGGTAATGATACATTAGTTATCTGTACTAGCAAAACACTAAAAAAGAAGCCTCTCCAAGGAAAGAGTCAAAGGTAAAGTTACATCTGTACTAGTGAAACGCATAGTAGAAAAGAAGAAGCCTTCCAAAGGAAAGAGTCAAAGGTTATGTTACATCTGTACAATAAAAACACTTCAAAAGTAGCCTCCCCAAGGAAAGAGTCAAAGATAATGTTACATCTGTGCTAGCAAAACACTAAAAAAGTAGCCTTCCTGTTAAAGAGTCAAAGGTAGTATTACATCAGACATCTGTACTAGCAAAACACTGGAAAAGAAGAAGCCTCCTTAAGGAAAGGGTCAAAGGTAATGTTATATCTATTCAGCAAAAGTTGTGTTGCAAAACACTAAAAAAGTAGCCTTCACAAGGAAAGAGTCAAAGGTAATTGCATACCCTAATAGCAATGTCCCAACACCCTGATAAAAAATAGTTACCCAAAGGAAAGGGTCAAAGGTAATGTTGTGATAGCAAAATGGTAACCGTAAAGTAGCCTTCCCTAAAAAAGAGTCAAACTTATATAAAATCTGTAATAGCAAAAACATCTTTTTAAAGGGCACAAAAACTTGATATTAATTTGATGTTGATCAGGTCAGAAAAAGATTACCGCGGGTAATTTAAATGACAGACAGTCTTGCATGATTAAGGTTACTTTGTTTTGCAAATATACAAGTATATTTTTAAGAACGTATGAAGGTAACCTTGTAACCTTCAAAGATCAGAAACATTTTGAGACATTTGATATTGGTTGAATGTGGTATTATTATTGTCACCATGGTCATTGGTTTCGAATGTTTTTAAAGATTTGGTATGACTATATTAGTCTTAAGATATCTCACAGTGGCCAGTAACATACTATGATTTTTCATAATCACTTAAAACAAAAAGGTTTCTTTAGGCTACATAGAATTGAAATTCTGGTTCTCAGGCCCGCGCGCATCCGTTTTGAAGTAGCCGCATTGCTAATTTTATTGTATTTTTGATAAAATAAAAAGTTGGCATTGCGGGACCAATCTGAAAAAAAAAAGTTCCGTCCTCATTTTTTTTGTAGTTTAGTAGTGCTGTGTGATATTACCGGTTAACCGGTGTATCCCGATTTCGTTCTTCACAATACGTATCGCGGTATTTTTTTGTGAATACCGGTTCGAGTTCGATATGATATAAATTGTTACAAAAAGAGTTATTTGCCCATTTCAAGGTAAAATATGGTGGCAAGCGATGTGAAGTGTGATCAGAAACCAGAGACATGTATCTTTCAAAAACGAAACGACGACAACTATTATATGAAACCCCTTCATGTTAAAGCTGAATCAGAGTATTACCATAGGCGCTCCCCATGTAATTCTGTAAATGACGTATGATAAGTATATATAGGTCTACCCCTCTATACTATAAAATATCCAAGGCCTGCAACTGGGCGCCATTGTGGATTTTGGGACCTCTGACTGACTTACTTTAAGGGTTTCTGGGGTATACTGGGCTGGTTATCAGCATCGGGTACTCTAATTTATTGAAATAAAATATTTGCAAACTTTTATCCAGCACCATTCCGTTGCTTTCTCTTGTTTTCAAACATTTCTCTATTACACCGTCACACTTAGCTGATCTCGGCCGGAAGAAGTCGATTTCGTCGATTTTCAACAACTCGTACGAAAATAACTTTCGGAAGTTTGACAATATTTAGTGGAGAAAGTACATAGGCGCTTGGTTTCAGGATGGTGTATTTTGTGTATTATGTGTTTTTTGGTTTGTCTGAATACCCTGATTAAAATAAAAATGAAAACTCGCTGAAATTAGCACGTTTTAAAAATGTCATGTGTACAGTATATATACTCTCATAGGCATGTACATGTAGCATTGTTTTTGAAAGTGAGGGGGGGGGCAGCCAGAGAGAAACATTTTTTTTTCACTTACCTGTAAAAGTTGACAAGCCAAAAAAAAAAAACGCTCAAACACGAAAATCCTATTTCGGGGGGTGGGGGGGGGGGGGTGGGTGGGGTAGTGGTCAAATTTTTTCAAAGCCAACTTCCTTTCACTTTCATTTTTTTCCCCATACAATACTAGTACATTTTCCTTCATATCACAATACTATGGTATGAGTACCAACCTTTCAATGCACATTTTCAATAGTAAAGGTAATGTTGGGAAAAAATAGGGGCGGGCAGCCCCCCCCCCCCCCCCCCTGTTGCTACAGATAAGATAAGATAAGATAAGATATATAAGATTTATTAATACCAATTTGGGGCCCATCAGGGCATACAAGTAATAAGGAAAAAAAAACATACAAGCAGAAATTCAAAATTGATAGCAGAATTAAACTAACAAAAGATAAATGATGTTACAGCAGTTGGGGATTACAACATACATAATCAATATACTGTAAATGAAAGTTTGTTTAAAGTATTTCTATATATTACTCTTTTGTATTTATTTGTTTCTTTGTTTAACATTGCATAATTTGCTATTTCTTATTTTAAAGATATTGATTAAAAAATTACCCAGCTTGATAAGCAACATGTCATCTTCATTAGACATAATCCATAAAAATTTTTCTTTATTTGTTAAAGTATAGAAATTTTTATTACTTTTAGCAATAATATTAAAAAAGTCATCTCTATCATGCTTATATAATGGACATTCAATCAGTGAGTGTATCTCATCTTCCACACAGTTCATGTCGCACATTCTACAAATTCTTTCATTTCTTGCAAGGGTGGTTTGCTCTCCAGCAGAGTTTAGTTTTTTTTCGTACCTTCCACTTTCTATTCTGAGGTTATGTGAACTCACTCTAAATTTGCATATAATTTTTCTTTGTTCAAAATTTTTTAATAATAAATACTTTTCAATTTCAAAACTTCTTTTTATATAGAAATATGTTGTAAGTTTACCCGATAGACAACCATCATCTCTTTGTTTAAACCAATATTGAAGGAAATCTTCTCTAATAATTTTTTTCAGATGTTTCTTTAAAGTTATTAGTTTCATTGATTTACATCTTGACAAATCTATGCCCATTCTGTTACAGAAATATGTTACATTTGAAAACCAACTATTTACATTACAACTGTCCAAGATAATGCTTTCTTTGTATGCACTGTATAACAAAGAGTTTTCAGGCATGTTTTCCAGTCTGTGCCAGTAAGATATAATTGCTATAATAATAGAATAAAATATTGGTTGTCTACCCAGTTCAGAGAGAACTGCAATATTTACTTCTTTTCCCAGACCCTATGATAAATTTGCAAAATTTCATATGAAGATTTTCAATCTCCCAGTCTTTAAATATATCAAATAAACATTTTTCTTTTCTTTGCATTGATGATGACAATAGTTTTTTCGGATCCATAGGTAGCTATTGGCTTGATCATGTGATCAAATAGATGAAGTAAAGTTTTAATGGGTGGATCTGTTGATTTTATATCTTTGTATATTTTAAATGATGACTTTAAAGCTTTGTTATATAAATTACACCTTGCTTCTTTGAAAGAACCAGAATTTGAGAGTATTATTCCTAGGTATTTATACGTTTTTACACATTCTATATTAATACCATTAATTGAAAATGTTTTAATAAATGCCCACTTCTGTTGAAAATAATTACTTTTGTTTTGTTAACATTGATTTCCAAACACCATTCTTTACAATATTTGTATAACATATCAAGTTTTTGTTGCAGGGCTAGCTGGTTGTCAGATAATAATACTAAATCGTCTGCATATAATAAAGCTCCTATTTGCTTTTTGAAAAGTGAGACTGAGTTAACAACATCTTCATTTAGTAAATTTGCGAGATCATTTAAGAATATTTTGAATATATTCGGGCTTAAACATCACCTTGTCTTACTCCTAGTTCAGGTGAGAAAGGTTGGGTTAATTTATTATCAATTTTAATCGAGATATAACTGTATTTGTACATACTGCATATTATTTTGTAGAATAGTCCATTTATATTCAATTGAAGAAGTTTAAGTTTTATGCCTTCGTGTATTATTGTATCAAATGCTTTATGGAAGTCAACGAAGCAAGCATACAAACGTTTATTACCTTTGTTGGTGTATTTGTCGATCAGACATTTCATTACAAATAAATGATCCGAAGCTAGCTTTTTTTGAAAATCCTATTTGGCTTTCGTGAATGATGTTATTTTCCAATAAAAAATTATCTAATCTATTGTTAAGTATTATATTGAAAAGTTTGCCAATACTGTTGGTAATGGTTATGCCTCTATAATTTTGGGGTAATCGGGGATTTTCTGATTTAAAAATAGGTGTTATATAACCTTCTACCCATTTTCTGGGATAAATTCCGGAAGTGAAGACATTGTTAAACAATTTTAGAATACAAGGATTCATGTAAATTTGTGCTACTCTCAACATTTCGTTGGTAATATTATCCAGGCCAGGGCTTTTATCAGATTTTATACTAGACAAAGATTTTTGTAATTCCTTTAAAGAGATTTTAAACAGTTTAAAACGATATAAAGTTTGGTCCATTTTCAAGTTCCTTAATTTTATTTTGAATAATTTGTAGTCTCTCTGAATGCTTATTAGAGTTTAAACAGGGTACTAAAGTAGTTATGCCACATATCTGGTTCAATACATTTCTGTTTTTTCCTTATTCCCCTCTTTGGCTTCTCTGATTGAACTAAATTCCAGTATTCTTTAGGATTATTTTCCTTTAGTTGATCTAACTTGTCGAAAATATTTTGAACAAACTGTCGTTTTTTGTATTTATTTAATTTAGCATACACTTTTTTAGCTTTGAAATAAGACCCTCGTATGAAAGGGTTGTTAGGAAATTTAGATATTAAGATAGCCTTTTCACTAAGTTGTTTCTTCATTTTCCAAAGATCTGAATCAAACCATTTTTTGTTAACTTGTTTATTTTTATGAACCTTCTTATTTAGTGATAATTTTGCTACTTTTTCAAAAATGTTATGGATATCATTTGTAGCTTCATTAATTTCCTTTTCATTCATTTGTATATCTTTATTTAAAAAGGTTTGTATGTCTTGTTGGATAATAGGGTGTGTAAAAAAAGTTCTGGTAGTGGCTTATTAGTGAACTGTTCCATTTGTAACGAATAGGCATTTCTTGAAGATTATTGTTATTTATCTCCCTTGTAAAAGATGATAGTATTTTTAGTGAAATTTTACAATGACAATCAGAGAATGGTAAAAAATCATATACATGAAAGTACATAATATCGTCAAGTAATTTCTCTGTTACAATAAAGTAATCGACAACACTTGAACCTGCATAGTTATGGCAAGTAAATTTTCCATATGAATCACCAAAAATTCTACCGTTAACTATTCTCATCTTATTTGCTATACACATTTCTAACAAGTCTTTACCTCTATTATCTAATGTGATATCTCTATTTTTCCTATCCCCAACTGCTATATCTACATTATAAAAGTCTTCTTTAATTGGAATGTGTGAGGTATTATCTCCTTTTATGTAATCAGGTTCATTACCAGTTCTGGCATTAAAATCTCCAGTAAGTATAATATCACCCATATCTCTATACTTAATAATATCTCTCTCCAGTATTTCTAGTATATCATTATTATTTCTTAAATAACCTGATGTGTAGGGAATGTAGATCAAACATAAGTATATGTCTGATTTAAAATTGAAGAATTCTTTTTTAAGCTTTAACCATTGAAACTCTGTGTTTGTATTTTGAAGTACTAAAATGCCCTTTCTTATGTTTTTCTTTATTAAAATTCCTAAACCTCCAAAGTATCTGTTATTCTTTGACTTATCTCTACAAACTGAGTAGTAAGAAAAGTTATCCACTTCAAGGGTAGTATTATAGCCTATGTGTGTTTCAGTGAGTAATACAATATCAAAATTTTTTATCTGATCTATAAATTTGTTATCTGTACATTTAATGCCGTCAGTGATCATACCTCCCACATTCCATGTACATATGTTTAAATAGGTTTCAGCTCTACTCATTGTATTTATAACAATTAATATAATGAGCTATCTTGAATAATTATATGGACAGTTTTGTTTTTTCTTTTTTAACAAAAACAAAAACAAACAAACAGAATCTATCAATAAAGATTTGTTCTGATTATAAATTCACAATCTCTTTTAATAAAGATTTGTGTACTGACTAAAAATCCACAAAAGCTATGTGTTATGATATAGCTAAAAGAAAACTTAGTGCCAGGGTCTGCCTCGCTACATGCCTGTCTAGCTTATACGGACTTGTGTAGAGAAAATAAATCAGTTAGAAAATCAGTACCTCTTTCCGAGATAATATTTTTTTTATTTTCTCAAAGAGTATCACAGGGTCTTGTGTACAGAAACAAAAAAAAATGTACCCCAGAAAAAAAAAAACTCCGAGGAATATGACATTTTTAAAACGTGCTAATTTCAGCGAGTTTTCATTTTTATTTTAATCAGGGTATTCAGACAAACCAAAAAACACATAATACACAAAATACACCATCCTGAAACCAAGCGCCTATGTACTTTCTCCACTAAATATTGTCAAACTTCCGAAAGTTATTTTCGTACGAGTTGTTGAAAATCGACGAAATCGACTTCTTCCGGCCGAGATCAGCTAAGTGTGACGGTGTAATAGAGAAATGTTTGAAAACAAGAGAAAGCAACGGAATGGTGCTGGATAAAAGTTTGCAAATATTTTATTTCAATAAATTAGAGTACCCGATGCTGATAACCAGCCCAGTATACCCCAGAAACCCTTAAAGTAAGTCAGTCAGAGGTCCCAGGCGAAATCCACAATGGCGCCCAGTTGCAGGCCTTGGATATTTTATAGTATAGAGGGGTAGACCTATATATACTTATATCATACGTCATTTACAGAATTACATGGGGAGCGCCTATGAGTATTACAACTTAATTAAATTCAACAAGTTTTCCCACAAAAAAAACTTATCTTGCCGCTTGCTCCAAAATAACGCGATCAGGCAATCGGAATATCAACTCGAGAATACATGTAATTTGAGTTTGTGTTTTCATTTAACCTTGACGAAAAGCAAAAAATTATTAAATATTTATATCGTGATATATTGCAATACAAAATGTAATATTGCAATATATCGCGATACGATTTTTCCGTCGCGATACCCAGCACTATAGTTTAGTACTCAAATATCACTTCAGGTAGCCATTTGCAAAGAGATTCTGGCTACTTTGTGTGAAAATACATTGTAAGACATTGCCTACGATTTTCACACGCAGATAAGCAATGGATAAAGCAAACCTTTTGATCAGACATGTAAAGTATATCTGTAAATAAAAAAATTAACTTCATTTTTAAAGAAAATTCAAAAATTATAATTAAAAAAATACCTCCCTCATCTATTTTATTGCCAATAAAATGATAAATAAAATGCTTCCTGCCCACATCTGTTTTGGAGGAAATTGGCCTGAGAACCAGAGAATTAAATTTAGATAGCTTTTTGTATATAGTACCAACCAGGCTCAACTTGGCACCCAAGCAGTCCCATAAGGCAGGTGCAGGGACTGCCGTGGGGCCACTCTAAAAAGCAGATGAGATGTCATTATTTATGGCATATTGCGTCATTTATGAACGCCCTATCATATGTCATTAAGAACTTTTTTTTTTAAAATTAGTTCAACCTTCAAGGTCAAGGGGTCAAATATCATAGCATGCTTGGAAATGTCATGTCACAGACAGGTAATGCACACGTCAATATGAAAGCCCTACATGTATCTCTTCACAATCAAAAGTTACTTGGAAAAATTCACGATTTTGAAAAGTAGGTCAACGTCAAGGTCACGGGTCAAAAGTCATAGTCTATTTAGAAAGGTCTTGTCACAGGCAATACACATTTATAATATGAAAGTCTTATTTCTTCTCATTCAAAAGATATTACCAAGCTTAAAGTTTTTGTGATAGACTAACAGACCTACAGATTGACAGTCGAAAGCGGGGGACAATAAATGTGTTTATCAGTTTTTCATTTCAATGATCATTGTTGCCTGATAACTAAAAAACAGAAATTTCTGTGAAATATTTTCAAAATGCTTTTCCTCCTACAGTATTGTATGTACAGTTTTGGTCTGATTTCAGTACAGCTGTATAACCTTTTACACAAGTAGAGTAACGTACACTACATGTAAGACATACTAGTATCTTAAAATTTCTATCTATTAGTTTTGGAGTTTGATAATCTGTGTTGCAATGATACAATGGCTATAAATACCTCTCATTAAAAATATATAAATATTAAAGAACAAATAGCTAAATTTAGGTCTTGCTGTTCAGTATTCCACTTACTAGTATACTGTATTCATTGCATAATTCTGAACATATCTTTTTTTATTTTAATGAATTGTGTTGCTTTGGTTATTTATACAGGTTCTTTTCTCCATTTTAGTTGACCATTGGTGTAAAATGCTACAGATCTTATACAAATACAAAAGTATACTGAAATTTTAATTTATGATTCAGCCTCTACCTGGAGAGGAAGTGCCCAAGGAGCCAGCAGATGGTAGAAAAGAGCGACCCAGGCAGCCCAGACCTGCCGGGCGAGGGAAATCCCCAAATAAAGGAGTCCGAGACACTCCAAAGGCTCAGGTATAAACATAATCAATAGGGATTCCTATCATGACAGTGGAGACAAAATAAGTCTCTGAAACATGTCTATGTGCTTTTTAGCTCACCTCGACAAAGTCGAGATGAGCTTATGCTATACCCCCGGCGTTGGCGTTGGCGTCGGTGTTGGCGTCGGCGTCGTCCCAGGTTAAAGTTTTAGGAGCAAGTCCATTCCCAAGTAACTATAAGCCCTACCTAAATCAAACTTGCATGGATGATGCATCTAGGGATGTACACTACCAGACTTGCTTTGGATGCTGGATCTGACCTATATTTTCTAGATGAGTGACGAGGTTAAAGTTTTTGGAGCAGGTTAAAGTTTTTGGAGCAGGTCCATTCCCAAGGAACTATAAGCCCTACCGGGACCAAATTTGCATGGATGATGCATCTAGGGATGTACACTACCAGACTTGCTTCGGATGCTGGATCTGACCTACATTTTCTAGATGAGTGACGAGGTTAAAGTTTTTGGAGCAGGTCCATTCCCAAGGAACTATAAGCCCTACCGGGACCAAATTTGCAGGGATGATGCATCTAGGGATGTACACTACCAGACTTGCTTCGGATGCTGGATCTGACCTACATTTTCTAGATGAGTGACCAGGTTAAAGTTTTTGGAGCAGGTTAAAGTTTTTGGAGCAGGTCCATTCCCAAGGAATTATAAGCCCTACCCGGACCAAACTTGCATGGATGATGCATCTAGGAAAGAACACTACAAAACTTGCTTCGGATGCTGGATCAGACCTACATTTTCCAGTTGAGTGACCAGGTGAAAGTTTTTGGAGCAGGTCTATTCCCAAGGAACTATAAGTCCAACCTGGACCAAACTTGCATGGATGATGCATCTAGGGATGGACACTACCAGACTTGCTTCGAATGCTGGATCTGACCTACATTTTCATTCCCAAGTAACTATAAGCCCTAGCTAAACCAAACTTGCATGGATGATGTATCTAGGGATGTACACTACCAGACTAGCTTCGGATGCTGGATCTGACCTACATTTTCAATCCCAAGTAACTATAAGCCCTAGCTAAACCAAACTTGCATGGATAATGCATCTAAGGATGGACACTATCAGACTTGCTTCGGATGCTGGATCTGACCTATATTTTCCATACAAGAGACCAGGTTTAAGTTTTGGGAACAGATCAATCCAAAAGTACTTGAAGTCCTTGATATCTGCAGTATTAACAGTTATGAATATTTGTTTACACTATACATGTTTTTCACGCTACACGCATAGAAATGTGTATATGCCATGTAAGGGGTTAAACACAACTTGCAAGAATATTGTTATTGGGATGAATACTAAATATTAAGAAAATATGATGTGAGATTTGCATTACTTTAACTAATAGCATTCGTCGAGGTGAGCTTCGTAATCTTTGATTACCTATGTTTTAAATATTCAAACAAAAAGACATCTCTTATGAGGAAAGAAATATACATGCATGTACTATTAAATACAAAATAAGATAAATGGTCTATTGTGAGAAAAGAAACTTTCGAAAATTTGTTTTTATGTTTTGCATGCAAATAAAAATTGGATTGCAGTATGTGGTGCACATGAATAAGCAGAATATTTACTTGAAAGTTAATGTTCACTATCATGACTATGCTTATACATATAGTGTATTATGCATACTACTTACTAATCTAACTAATTTTAAGGCATGTATGTTAATGTGAATTAACTCAGTGCTCAAATAATTTATAAATAATACATCAATGTTTTGAAGACATTTAAGAATTAATGTATCATTATAATCATAGATTTTAATCATAAATTGGGATATAAATACAGTTTGTTCACATGATCGAATTCCATTAAGTCAAAAGGGCTTTATGGTAAATTTAATCATGTACCAACCTGAAATTATATCCCAATAGATGTTCTAAAATAAACCTTATTTCTTACATTTACATTTGTAACTTCTATATAATACATTTGCCTTAAATTAATTTAATGCCTAGAATATTTTATTTTCAAAACTAAACAGCACATGTTTGATCTATGAAATGTGCATCAACCTTTGGCTTCAGTGAGAAATCACATCGAATGTTTATGATGTGATGAACTTATGTTTATACAGATATAGATAAATTAAGGGTTTCTTGATAATGTTATATAAAAGAAAACATTTGCAAATGTAAAAATATACAGGTACATGATACCATATAATGCTTTTATCAAATAAAAAACGAAATTTATAGTAAATATATCTACATGCATTATCTTACTAATAGCATGTTGCATTGTTGTTTTAATTGCATGGAATTTTAATTTGGTGTAGGATATTCGAGTCACACGCAATTTATCTGGAGAAGACAAAAGCATAGAAAGTAATATCCAGATGAGTAATGACAACGAGGGCTCAACAAATGTTAATCGGAAGAAAAACTCCAAACATTCTCAATTTCAGAGGCCTGGGTCGCAAAGCTTCCCTGATAAAGAGGAACAAGAAAATCATCAGTTGGAAAAACCCCGATATTGGCGGCCATTTTCCAATGTGGAAGGGGTCCAAGGGGAACCTCCACACTATCAGAGGCACTCATCGAGTGAGGAGGACCAGGGAAGGAATCAGCGCCGTGGAAAGCGGCCCTCTAGGAACCCTCCAGTGGAGGAGGTGTCAGACGGAGCTTACGAAGCTCTGAAGCGGCAACACCAACAGCTCAACTACCAACCCAGAAATCAAGAATTTCGAGATCATGATTACAGGGATAATCGACATGAGAGAGGTGGAAGGAATAAAAGGTACCAGAGACCTCATGTCAGAAACGGTGATGCCCGACGAAGTTTTGGGGATAACCACCAAAACTTCACTAATGGATTCCAGGATAAAAGATATCCACAAGAACATTCAGAGTTTGAACCCCAAGCAAAACGCATGCAGAGTGGTATAAAAGGATTCCAGAGGAAGGAGAACCAGGGATATGACTTTTCCAAGAGCCCTCTTGTAAGTTGTTACATGGACTATATAAGAATGATTTGAAAGTTTCAAAAATTACAATTTAGGGGGGGGACAGGAAAGGCATGTATATATATTTTTTTTAAACATTTTTGATTCTTGTTGTATGTGATTGTTGTTTGCATGATGTTCATTTTATTAAGTTTTGCAAGTGTATGTTTTTAGCTACCGTTATTTACAAGTACTTAAGGATTTTTAGAATTGAATGGCGAGAGGTTCATCTTTCTGTTTAAATAATTCCTTTACAATGCATATTAACTGAGAGTATAAATTGTATTTTGTAGTCAGCTTAAACCTTACAGTATTTATCTATAATATTACAGGGACCTCCACCAGATCCAGCATACAACTTTTTGTCTGACAGATATCGTCATGGCGAGAGACCCCCAGAGAACCCCCGCGGAGACACCTCCAGGAGGCACCCCAAGAACTACGGAGGAGAGGACTTTGGCAATGTGAAGAACAGAATGAGGAAGGAACGAGAAAGACAGGTGATTCTTATCTGGGATTTCATCAGACGTTTTAGACATCTAAATGTAGCTCCCTCGTATTTGCTTGAAGAAAAACAATGAAATATATGATAAAGCATTTTAAATAGAGAGTTTAGGAGTACATGTTAATATCACAGGTCATTGAGGATAGGACCCCTCTCCCCTACCCACAATATAGGCTCTTGTGTTTTTTCATCTTTTTTCTTCAAATTGAAAATTTTCCTAAAAACAAACATTTAATAAAAATTTCCAGTTTCCACTGTGCTGTACATACGAGGGTTATCCCAAAAAGTTGTAGACAGCGAACATAGTTTATTTTCTCTTTGCTAAATCAAATTTTTTTCTTGTCATAGCAAAAAGTAACATTTGATGATCATGTATTTCAAGTTTCATGACGATACCACATTTAATAAGAAAACTATGTAAAAATAAAGAAACCATGTTAGTGTACATCGGCGCACGAAAGCAAACATAATTTACACCTCTCATAACGTCATGATTACTTTTTCTGCTTCACATGTGGATATTAACATCCAAATGAATATTTTTTTATAGTGAAAAAACACTCTTGACTAAGGGACTTATTTAAATTCACTACTGTCCGTTTTCTTAAGCAGATTCAAATTTTAGTTAAAATTTAGTTGAAAGATCACCTTACATTTTAGGCAGCAGGGAATACACCTTGTTTGACGACGTTCATGGCCCAGAACGTTCCCAAATGTCTGCGTTTAACAAACAGTACTCTACATCTTACATGCAATAACTATTTTTTTTTTTCGATATATAGAAAAAAAACTATCTTTGAATCTACTGCTATTTAAAAACACCTTCTCTACTAAAATCTAGTGTGTAATGTTATTTCTGTACTCTTTCCCTGTCTTTAATGAAGATAAAAGATACCAAAAACAATTTATTACATTTCCGTGCGCCGGGTACGTGTTCGACGACGTCATTTTCATCAGTCTCAATTCTAACAAGACTTTGAAAATCATTCCATAAGCCCATTAGTCGTCTGTTTCTAATTCAATATATATGAAATTTTGATATATTATTAAGATTTTTATTCTGGTTTCGGTGATTTAAATTTTAGTTCAATCTTTTACATAGTACTAAAGAAATAAAAGCAAATGTAATAGTTATATGCGTAAATTATTCTGAATTTTGGTCGTGCGCCGACAGACCATATTGGCCTTCATATAAATCGTCCCAATACAATTAATATGAAAGATATATATTTAGGAATTCACAATTTTAAAGAACATTGAATGTATTATGTCTATGCAAAATTTGGTTAGTATTGGTTGCGTGTTAAAAAAGTTATTAACATTGTCTACGACTTTTTGGGACAACCCTCGTATAATCCATTAAAGATTATCATCTTCCTTGAAGATGAAGTAAGAAGCGAGTTAGAGTTTCATGATGATCATGCAGGCATGAAGCATTCTTGTTCATGTATGTCATGAATTTTCATAAATTAGATTCATATCTTATATTAACATTTCTAAGTTAATGACTAGCCTTAAATTAAATTGTCATTTGACAATCATTTTGGACATAAATGATTGTACTACATTTTTATGCACCGGGATTGATAAATCCAAGGAGTATATTGTTTTTGTCCTGTATGTTTGCCTGTTTGTCTGTCTGTTGTCAACATTGACCTTCACTGCAACTTTTGAACCATGAGAGATAGAGACTTCATATTTGGTATGCATACTCCATTATTTAAGCTCTTTCAAATGACACCGAGGGCAATGACCCTGTGACCTTGAATGTGACCTACAAGCTAAAAATAGCTTTTTAGAACTTTCGCCATAAGTTTTGAACCATAGGAGATAGAGACTTCATATTTGGTGTGCTTACTCCACTAATTATGTTCTTCCAACTGACACCAAGGTCAATGACCTTGTGACCTTGACAGTGACCTATATGCTAGGGGTGGGACGATACACAGATCTTGCGATACGATACGTATCTCGATATATTAGCACGATACGATACGTATCTCGATATAATGATAAATTATAAAACTATTTAAAAATTAGTATTTTATTTAATTTTTTGTTTTGATATTAAATCAAATCATGTGTGCTTTGAAATTAATACTTGAAGTTCATCAATTTCATTGACTAAAACTTTATACAAAACCAATAATACATGTTTGGGCTCTAAATTAGAAATAAAATATTCTCTTCTGTTCTGTATGTATTATTATTACCAAATTTCTATTATCAAGTTGTTTACAAATAGTTGAGTAGTTCATCAAAGAATATTGACTAAAATTCATTTTTACATTATTATTAATTGCTGAAAGTCTGTAGCCAAGTTGAGATTACAAGAAAAAAAATTACAGAGATGGACTAACAATTAATTACATCAAATGGTCTGGAAACGATTCTTTCTGTGTTTAGCACGCTTTACATCCGAGGCTGCTTAAAAGTGAAAACGTTTTACCCCTAATCAACGACTTATTAGTTCTACAGTGTGTTTTCAATATCAACATCATCTCCTCGCTTCGTACAAGCCGCCATTTTCCAAGGACAGGTACTTAGATGCACCGCACATCGGTCAGGTGGACGGTCTGATGTCTTTCGCATAGACAATAGACTGTCCTCGCTTCGTACAAGCCGTTCCAAGGACAGGTACTTTCATTTTTAAATTTTGGATAGGTCGTTCGTGTATCGTTTCGTACCGATATTTGGATGCTTGTATCGTAAACCGTATCTTAGAGGAAAATATCGGTACGTATCGGTGTATCGGTATATCGTCCCACCCCTACTATATGCTAAAAAAAGCTTTTTTAAATATAACTTTGTTGCCACTGGGTGCATAGTGTTTCACAAACACATCTTGTTGATATCAAAGTTGAGTCAAACTTAAACTTAAGTTGGTTCAAAGCATTCTTTGGTGTAGGAGATTCTAATTTCAATTGATTTAATGGTGTAGGAGATTCTAAGTTGTTAACATTAAGGACAAAGCCCTTTCCAAGGGGAGATACATGAAAGACAAGTGTAGGTGAGGTTATGCATTTCAGATATAACAAGAAACATATTGACGCAAGCGTCAAAAATCGGCCGCAAACCAATTTATATAACTGTTAAAGTTCCTCTCAGAAACTGAAATTTGCTGTTTTTAAAAAAAAAACTGTTTTTTTCTTATTCTTACACTTATCTGTTAAAATATCCTCGTGACATGAAAAAAATGCCTGCGACAATGCCGATTGCATAATGCATGTACAATATTACATGTATAGGCAATATAAACTATGCATAGTCCTCTGCGTCTCTGCACTGAGTTTGGAACAACTTGCTGTTTAAGTAGTTTTTACATTAAAAGTACAAAACTAAAGTTTAGTCTTAGCTATAGTTTTACCTTAATAAAAACGCAACAAATATATAACGTGGGGCTCCTCCCTCTCTCTTGTTACCCCCCCCCCCCCACAACTCCTTCAAGATCCACCAATACATTTCTTCTCTTTCAATCTCTTTGTTTTGGTGTTGAGATCTGGCGGGAAAATGTTTGGCACATTGTAAAATCTATTAGTCTTGGACCAACATGTCGTAATATTCTTTGCTTTTAAGAAATCAATATTTCATCATATTTTTGAAAAACATCCATAGGAAATGTTTAAATATACACTTCATTTCAAATTAATACAGCAGATCCTGTTTTAAAAAGAGAAAGTAAAATTGTTGATTTACAACGCGGTCTTTGTTTTAGACTATGCCTAACACTCCTACTAATTTTCTCCTGTTTTTCAGTTATATCAGAGTTTGTCACTCAGGATTGGATGAAATATTTACCCCATTATTTATAAAATTGAATTTTATGATTATTGTGCTTTTTCCTAAACATTTAGAAATCTTTATTTAATATTAAAACGCCGGCGATATGATGTTGAATATTTTTATTTAAATTGTTAGCTCCGCAGAAACGCACAGCGACTTAAAACTTTCATATCATATAACCGACCGCCTCCTGGCGGCCGGTAAAAATTTTACATTCTTGTATATTGGAACAAATTTTTATGCAGAGCAGCAAGGCCAAGGTTACACAGGTAAACATTGTGCCTGTTGGACCTTTTATTCTCTTGTGTATTCTTGATGACAAAATCTTTGTTTGGGTACCAATATTTTTTACCCCATGACCTTGATCGTGAGGTTTGACCTAGAATTTTAAAAAACTAAAACCTTGCCTATAACTTTTTCTATTGATTTCCAGAGTTCTCAATGATTTTAAACCTGTGGCACAAGACATATGCAAAATACTAATATTCATGACATTGATAGTCTTTTTATGACTGAATTTGCAAAGGAACCACAAGATAAATCAAAAAACACTTAGCCCCTTTGAAATAATATCTTTAATACACAAGTAGCTTCAATTATATGGCAAAATGGTAGTATGAATTTAATATTAAAAAGAACTAATCAATATTGTTTAAACATCTTGTAAAACAAAAATTAGATGTTTACAAAATTAAGAACAGTATACTTTGAAAAAGACCCCCGCAAACACGTAAGTACTTCTTTATAAATTGCTCACAGTTAAGCTGTATGGAATTATTGGCCTCTTAAAGACTTGTCAGACTGTAGGGGGTATTATACATTTATTGCAAGATAATGAGGGAGACATGAAGATTTCTTCACCCATGAAAAATCATATTCCCCAAGGGCAACTCTGGAAATATGATTGTTCATGGGGGAAAAAATCTTCATGTCTCCCTCACTAACAAAAAAAGTATCATGCAATAAATTGTTAATTATACCGAATCAAGCAAATGCAGGAAATATAAAGAAAACATTTAAAAAGAACAATATAAAACAGGTGTAAATTACACCACTAGTAATCCTTCTTGACAAGTCATTCTGATTTACACACTTGTAACATTCATTTCCCACACATGGAAACACTTTTCGAAATATTTATATTTTACAATTTTATATTGACATTATTAATCAATGAAATAAACAATCTGACTCAATAATAATCATCTCATTTGCCGCATCGTGACGTCACAATTGCGAAACACTACGTGAAACACGACGTTTGTTGCAGGGCAAACACAACAGTCATTTGTGTCACATTGAGGCATGTACATCACTATTATCAAAGTGTTTTATCAATATGTACATTTAGTTTGAAATTAGGGAATTTTGTATATGCTTGCAACTGAAATAACTGTTCACTTTAGAGTTCTACCAGAACTGGTGTTTACAGAACTAGTTTACAGAACTAGCACTGTAAGTGTGCTTATAGAAATAACAATACCACCACATTCTCCTTGTTTTAGGACAGAGGAAGAGGTGGCCCACCACGTAACAAGATGGAGATGGCAATAAACATGACTGGAAGAGAGCGAAGAGAATACGTGGAGTGGAAAGCAGAGAGGGACAAAGTGGACCAAGCCCGCATTGACCGTCAGAAATCAGCATCCGGAGAATGGAAACGAGAGTGGGACACCCAAAAGGACCATACTGAGTAAGGGGGTTAAAAAAAACAATACATTCAGAAAATATTGCTAAAATAGACGACCTACCTACATGTATCAACCCCATTCCAAACCAAAGAGTCAGGATACCTCAAGCCATACCATAGTTGCCAACTCACCCGATTTCGTCGGGTCACACCCGATTTTTCAACCCGTAACCCGATTATTTTTTATGACCCGGGGGGTCATGCTTATCACCTGATTTTTGCAGAACAACCCGAAAATCTCCCGATTTTCCGGATTTGGTTCGTAAATTAGGTTGCACTTTTAACTTCCAGTTACAACCCAAGCTTAGATCTAAACAATGCCGATGGATTAATTATCAGTGCAGGTGTAAACAATTAACTGGGTGTTGTTTTGACAAATCAATGTTTGAAGTCAATTAAAATGGCTTCCGATAGAACTAGATCGTTATCAGGCCCAACAGGAACAAACTGAACCAAACACATGTCTCTGATTGAACCAATTGCAAGAAAGAGGAACGATATTTATGTACATTGTACATATCAAGGAATCTTGGAAAGAAAAAAAACTATAATTCTAGATAAAATAAAGTGATCAAAGACAGTGTAGGCCTAATGTCACATTTAAAACACATTGCAGTAGTTAATTAAGAGAGAGGAAAAATAACTTCAAAACTGAAATTGGTAAACTTTCAAATTCAGCAGAAACTGAAAAGGCTTTTAAAAAAAATGCACACTTACTTCAGGTCAATACTGAAATAAAACCTTCAATTTTCATTTTAACATGTAAATTTAAATCAAATTATGTATGAATTTTTTTGTCATAGTAAATTAAATCCTTTTTCAATAAAAGAATTCTCAATACACAAATACTTTGTATATATATGTATAAAATTTAATCATAGTAAATATGCCGTGAATGTCGTTACGCGTTATGACCAGATTTTTTACTTTCCAAATCTGGTCATGACCAGATTTTTACATGCTGGAGGTTGGCAAGTATGAGCCATACATTGATATTACTTGATAATATATTCAAGGTGTTAAAAGTGTATTTATGTAATCATTCAAACTTATAAATATATGTTTTATTGTGTATTAAAATACATGTACATTGTAGATGATAAAATGTAGGAAATTTACCGCGGTATACATGTGTAACATTGTATTTCAGAGAGGCCAACCAAAGGATGGAGCCAGGAAAAAGACCAGGTAATCAAGCTGTAATCAAGCTAGTAATAGGAATAACCATGGGAAGAAAACTAACATTTAACATCTATTTATTATATTTATCTCAGAATTTTGTACAGTGTATACTTATTTGGTAAGCCTAAAAAATTCAGAAAAATGTAGTACATGTATACACAATGGTTACTGTATTTCATTGAGCATGGACATTTTTCCTCTGTGATCAATACATACACATGAGTGTGGACACGATATTACACAATGTGGTGTACTAGGTACACGTTATTATGATTTCAAATTCAGGAATCATATCAAACTAAATACATGTTTGACATGAGAACCAAAATTTTTACAAAACACCAATCTTTTTTACATTAAACATTTTTATTTGTACTGTAGGTAAACCATATTCATCTCATAGACAGCAAAACTCGTTTATAACAAAGTCACTGGGACCTATGAAGTTACTTCGCTATATCCGTAATTCGTTATAACCGCATAAGAAATTCATTAAATTTATAAAGCTGGGGATCCAAGATGACTTTGCTATATCTGTCAATTTGCAATATCCATGTTCATACTAAACAAGTTTTGCTGTACTTGTATCTGATTAGACAGCTGTTATCAGACTTTGGCTTCTAAAGTAACACACACAGAAAGCAACTTAAATCTTTTATTTTAATTGACTTGTTCTGTACTTTTGATTTAAGCTGGCCGTATTGGCAGCGGTCGATTTGATCGAGGCGACAGGGATGAACGGCCACTAGGTGAGGGCATGCTCAACAAAGCATCCCATAATTCATCTATGTATCCCATAATTCATTTTTAGTCTTCATTTACTTACACCACAATATTCTTTTATGTATTTTGTTAAAAACAAAATATCTAGTTGGGAGTAGGACACTGTTTACCCCTGTTCTTTGAGGAATGTTTGCATGTACCAGAACATGTGCAAAATGTACAAGAGCCATTTGTATGACTAGTAAATCGTAAAATTATACAGTATATATTAACCATTATATTTGGATGCAAGAATTTTTCCATTATTATTTTATTTTGCATGAGAAATTATCTTATATATATACCTTTATTTAATTGTACTTTTTTTTTGCATGAACATTTTTTATCCTTAGGATCTCAGATTTAATAGCTTTTTAACCCCTTTTGATACTGTGCAACTATTGACCTCCAATGTTTTTGCACTTTTTTTAAAAGCACAAAAATTATTAAGGTGTCAAACTCAAGACATATTTTACATTTTAAAAACAAGATGTGTTTGTGAAACACTATGCACCTGGTGGCATCAAATTTCTAAAAAACTATTTTTATACGCCCGTCTTAAGACGGGACGTATTATGTTATAGGCTTCGTGTCCGTCCGTCCGTCTGTCCATTCCTGTCCGGCTCATAACTTCAATACTTATAGGCCTAGGATTATCAAACTTTGTCAACTGATACTTCTTGGGTAGACGGTGTGTCGCGCACAAAAAGTAGGTCGCTCTGACCTTTAATTAAGATGCTATGGCCAAATATGGAAAAATCCTGTCCGGCTCATAACTAGTAAACTATTAGACCTAGAACTATCAAACTTGGCAAATGTATACATCTTGGGTAGAAGGTGTGTCGCGACCTATTTCAAGGTCACTGTGACCTTTAATTTAAGTGAAATTTTTTTAAAAACTAAGTCTTTTAAATTTTGAATTTCATAATCCTAAAAAATGCAAAATTTTAGTTGTATCCTTATTAAAAAAGTGTTAAATCAAGAAAATACTTATTTTTTTCAGCATATATACTTGACAGCAATCTATAACAGATATTATGTATGTTAAGAGAAATCCCATGTCTCCCATGAGTGTAATTATCAAGCACTGGTCAAGAGTTTTGATAACAGAAAATTGCATGTCAAATTAGAGAGAAATTAATGAGTTTAGTGTGAGGAGCAAACTGGAGACCATCGGTGTTATCTATGTCCCTTTGGGAATTGGGCAGATGGGTAAGCCTGTTGGATTGTAAATAGCTCTTGTTGGCTAGCCTAAGTTTTAAAATGATTTTGATGAAAAGTAATTAACACTAATTTGATATTGCATTATAAACTAATCTAATATTATATAATATTATTAATTTAAAAAACTAATTTCATAGGGGTGGAATCAGCATGTCCATTTTCCATAGAAATTGCATATTTAAACCTTTCTGACATTAAATGTTAAAAAAAAAATCATTGAGTATTTTATATGTTTTAAAAATATTTTATGGTAGATAGTGCAGATTCATTCATCTATAGTAATGAGAAGACAAGCATCCAGTCAAAGATTAATTAATGAGTTCAATTTAGGCTAGCTAGCATCTTCTTATCTGTATCCTTTGAGAATTAGACAGAACTGCTGGTCAGTTTAAATAGCATATGTCATTTGATGGCCTAGCCTTTTATTTTCAAAATTAATTTGGTTTAAATTAAGTTGTTAAGACTAATTTGATATTGTTTAATATGATGAGCATTTGACAATTAAGGTCTAATACAACCAGTATAGAAATCTATCAATGATGTAATTTGTTATAATTAATGCCTACACCACAGGGGATATCGATGGATAAACAAATATTTTAAGGAATAGAAAAAATCATGGAAATTTTAGAATCAAGGTTTACATGATTTTCTTGCACTCTAAACTGTTTAAGTTAATTGTAATTTTTTGACGGGCGTATCATGCTGTGGCGTGGCACTTTATTAGCATATAGTTCACAGTCAAGATCAAAAGGTCATTGACCTTGGTGTCTTTTGAAAGAACTTAATTAGTGGAGGACGCATACCAAATATGAAGTCTCTATCTCCTATGGTTCAAAAGTTTTATAGAAAGTTTGAACAAGCTGTTTTTAGTATATAGGTCACAGACCTTGATCTTTTTGATCTTGGTGTCTTTTGAAAGAACTTAATTAGTGGAGGACACATACCAAATATGAAGTCTCTATCTCCTATGGTACAAAAGTTATGTTGAAAGTTCGAAAAAGCTATTTTTAGCATATAGGTCACAGTCAATGTCACAAGGTCCTTGACGTTGGTGTCTTTTGAAAGAGCTTAAGTATGCAAACCAAATATGAAGTCTCTATCTCTCATGGTTCAAAAGTTATGGCAAAAGTTTGAAAAAGCTATTTTTAGCATATAGGTCACAGTCAAGATCACAAGGTCATTGACTTTGTTGTCATTTAAAAAAGCTTAATTAGTGGAGCATGCATACCAAATACATTAAAATTCTCTATCTCTCATGGTTCAAAAGTTATGGTGAAGGTTAAAGTTGACAACATACAGACAGACAAACAGAGAGGACAAAAACAATATACGCCTCAGATCTATCAATCCGGGCGCATAAAAATGCAGTGCATACCAGTACATGTATTGAATTATAATGCTTGTTTAACTGAATTATTTGTCAAGTTATTTTCAAAATTTTTTTTTATTTTGAATTGTTAGTTCTTCGACACTTAAAAAGGATCCTTTTAAATTGTACTTTTAAGTATAAAGTACAAGTGTACAAGTGGAATTATGTATATTATTATTAAGTTTAGCTCACCTTTAAAAAGTCAGATAGAACGTGCAATAACAACCCCCACCCTACCCCCATTAAACAACATTAATTTCAGCATTCTTTTCAAAAAGCCATATACTTGAACCATTATAAGGTGGGTAATTTCCCAATGTATCTTATGACATTTGCCAGTTAAACCCATCTAAAATTATAACTTCGAAATGCTTCAGTTCTTAAATGTCTTATGATGAAATTGGGTGATGAACATTTGTATATGGCATTTTTCTCAACAAGAATTTTATCAATTATGATGTATTGAATTGTTCTATATGTGATTGTAAAAATAGCAGAAAAAAGTTGTCTAGATGTGATAATAAAAGAAAAAGTTAGTGCATGTTTAAGGAATCACTGTCTAGTTAGTATAGTATGCCAGGGCATCAACAATAGTGGGAAACATGGGATAATTTGCATAATGGGCAAAGCCGGTTATGCATAACCTGTTATGCATAAATTATCCCATGTTTCCCACTATCTTTGATGTCCCTGGCATACTATACTAACAAGACAGTGATTCCTTATATTTCCATTTCATTATGAATTAAAATTGTAGATTTAGACTTTAAAAATGTAGACATAGATTTAAATTACACGAGGACTCCCATGCCAATTTCAATGGTCCTCGCCCACTTATGTCAAACACAAAAATGGCTGCACGAGATTTACATGCATATTTGGCCTCCTTAGCGGCAGACACAGAGACAGATGCGCAAGAGATTTGCATGCGTATTAGGCCTCCTAAGCTCTTGACCTATCGACCTGCCTAATTTACATTACGGTAGAATTATCAAGAAGTTAACATTGCTACATCTTCGCTAGCCAAGGGTTTCTGATACGCTACTCTCCTCATAAACCCTTGGTGAAGTTAAAAGACGGGATTGTTTTCCGTCACGTGATCTCGAATCTATCAGGTACGCACAGATTGCGTCATCGCCAGAAATAAAGACACGTGTTAAAAAAAATTAAATCAAAGTTTTTTTCAAGAATAATTAAGAAGCAATAATTGAGTTATGTTTATTCATTATTTATAGAACAAATCTGAAGCTTCAATATAGATTCTTAATCACATATTTAGAAGATATTGGATGACACCATGGCTATTCATAGAATTGAATGTTATCTTACGGATTGTTGTTTTCTTGTGTTTTTCATTTCCGAGATTAAAGAGTGAAGATGTATCCCGAACGCAAATTTCGTCATTTACAAAAAACAATTGCTGATTGGTCGACCTGGGTGTACTGAAATCCAATCAGAACTCTCGAAAAAAATCCCGATTTCTATGAACACCGTAGGCCAAGGGTTTATGAGGAGAGGAGCGTATCAGAAACCCTTGGCTAGCGAAGATGACATTGCTAACTTTCAAAGGAGAAAAGTTTCACAGAGAAAAATATTAGAAATGGAAATATTTAAGTATGACTCGTTGCTTGGTTAGACTGATCAAGTAACTTTTAGTGGTGCATTCTGTTTAGCGATTTTGGCAGAAAGCAGATCCTGCTAAATCAAGCACATTGCTAAATTTCTTGTACATCATAGATTTACATCTAGCACATTGAGATAGCGCTAAATCAAATTATGCTAACTTATTGTAAAAATTATTTCCTCCAGCTATCAAAATACGTTTATAACATTTCAATATAAAATATTATAAGCAATAACAAGAAATAAATAACTTTGCATTTCACTTTCATTAGGATTATGTTTTGTATATGTTTGTATAGGAAACTGTAGGTCTGTAGCTCATGGAAATTAGATAATGAATGGATGACTATTTTGTCCATCCCCCTTTTTCCTCAGATCACTGAGCTTCAGATTAGCAGCTAGTATTAAAATTAATCAGATGTAACTACATGAGGGGCTTGTATTTCATGTATTAGTCAAATGATATACAGTCATATCAAATTAACACTAATTTCTACCTGCTGAGATAAAAATCTGGTATTGTAATATATGGAAGTTTTTGGAACTTGTGTCCAGTCCCTTTGACGTTGTCAATAAAATATGTGCAAAACAAAAATCTGGCAGAGCACATTGGCATAATTGTCATACAAGACAATTCTCAAATGGAATCTGCAAAAAAAAATTTTCATTCGGAACAAATATTCATGCAAATAAAATTTATTTGTTCATAAATAATGCCTCCCTACAGGATCTTTTTGAAATGTATATTTTAATTCTGAACTAGTATTAATTCATAAAGCTTTTTAGCTAATTAGTAGCAAGAAAAAGCTTGTCAATCTTCCAATGTATGACAATTTTGCAACAAATCTAGTAGGAAAAAGGAGAAACCATTGAAAAAGTACCGGTAAATATTGATAACAAGAGGCCCAGGGGCCACATCACTCACCTGAGCAAATCGGAATCAGATCAGAACTGAAAAGTTTACTGAAAGGAGGGGGGGGGGGGGGCTTGAATTTTAATACTCTTTTAGAATGCCTTCATATTAATACAGCATATGACTTTGCTGTTCTTGATACAAAAATTTTTTTAAACCATTTTCTCCCTATATGTTACTTCGTAATACTTTAAATTTGTTTCCCCATTGTTTCCCTCCCTACCCTAATGGGCCATGATTTGGAACAAATTTAAATCCTCAATAGATGAGGATACTTACATGTCAATATGACTAAACATAGCTTTTCTGTTCTTGGGATTTTCCCCAATATTTTTCTATGTAAATCTTTGATCCACCGTTGTGGCCCTACCCTACCCTTGGGGGTTATGATTTGAACAAATTTAATTCTTCATTACCTGAAAATGCTTCCATATAAATACTGGTATCACTACTCATGGCTTTGCTATTCTTGAGAAGAAGATTTTTCAAAATATATTTTAATGTAAAACTAGAATCCCCCATTGTGGCCCCAGCCTATCCCTTGGGGTTAAGAATTTGAACAAACTAGAATCTACACTACCTGAGGATTATTCCATATAAATATCGCTAATCATGGCTTGAAGTACTTGAGAAGAAGATTTTTAAAAATGTTTCCTATATATTATTATGTAAAACTTTGATCGGCCATTGTGGCCCCACCCTAATCCAGGGGTTCATGATTTGAACAAACTTGAATCTACACTACCTGAGGATGCTTCCTCACGAGTTTCATCTTTCCTGGCCCAGTGGTTCTTGAAAAGATTTTTAAAAAAAATTTCCTATATATTCCTATATAAAACTTGAACGGCCATTGTGGCCCCACCCTAACCCCGGGGGTCATGATTTGAACAAACTTGAATCTACACTACCTGAGGATGCTTCCACATGAGTTTCATCTTTCCTGGCCCAGTGGTTCTTGAGAAGAAGATTTTTAAAGATATTTCCTATATTCTCCTATGTAAAACTTGGATCAGCCATTGTGGCCCCACCCTACCCCCGGGGGTCATGATTTGAACAAATTTGAATCTACACTACCTGAGGATGCTTCCACATGAGTTTCATTTTTCTGGCCCGTGGTTCTTGAGAAGAAGATTTTTTTAAAATGCCATTAATTTTTCACTATTTCATAATTATCTCCCCTTGGAAGAGGGTGTGGCCCTTCATTTGAACAAACTTGAATACCCTTCACCTAAGGATACTTTGTGGCAAGTTTAGTTGAAATTGGCCCACTGGATCTTGAGAAGAAGATGAAAATGTGAAAAGTTTGTGACAAAGAACTATATGCGGTATTAACCAACATTTGCCCCCCAAAATCAAACTTTGATGGAGTAATATTTAATTAAGTCCTTAAACAGGGGAGTATATGCTGACTTCAAAGCACTGAATAATTTCATAAGTCATGACGTCATATGTACGTAATGACGTCACAAATATGACGTAAATTTCAGTTTTTTATGAATTTTGCAGAAAAATGTACATATGTCGTCGATATTTTAAATTCACCGAGCGCATGTGTGTTCAGGATTATTTTGATATAATGTGTAGAATGATAATATCAATGAAATATGTCAATATTGTTCCTGAACACACATGCGCTCTATAAATTCTAAAGCTTAAATTGTTGAAATTTTGTCCATTTTGTCCTCTTTCTGAAAAAGGATATAAAATCGGACTAGTTTGTGACGTCATAAAAACAGAAATTGTGAATACACTGCTCTGGAACTATAATATTTTCTGTTAACTTATATTTCTCGTACAATTTATTGAATTCAGCACATTTCATGAAGTTTTCAAAATTTGACTTTTGTGGGGGCAAACATATGCAATATACCGCATATAGTTCTTTTGATGAGAAAAGCTCACTTGAGCCTTTGGCTCAGGTGAGCTAAAAATACAAACAAATTACATTTCTTATAAGTTGGCAGATTTTCAAGAGGAAAACATTCTTTTGATTTTGATAGAGTTGAGAAAACAGAAAACATCTTTATTTGTATCAGAAGACTGAAAAAAATGTTGGGGTATTATGTTTATACTGTTTAAGAATAAAGCCTTATACCATTGTAATGTACATTTACTGGTATTTAATTTTTTCTCATTTTTTATTGTTTCATAAGAGCATAAAATCCGTACAGTTTGTGTGCTTTATATGTTTACTTTCTGGTGAAGAATTTAAAAATTATTTCTTCAGGACCTGGACGAAAGGATTCCAAGGAATCTGGAGGGAAACCTCAGCCAAATGGAGTGGGACAGGAACATTCTGTGGAGAAAGATGCTGCAGTCCATCGTCCAGTCGGAAGGGGTCGGGGAAGAGGCAGAGCTCGCAACAGGGGTAGTGGCACTGGGAATGATCCAGGGCGGGTGAGGACGTATTCAGGAGAGGACAGACATGTTGAATGCAAGAAGGACCTGCTGGTCATTAAGGTAGATAACACACCAGGGACAAAGTCAGACCAGGTGGAAGTGGAGTATTCTGATGGAGAAAATGAAGCACATAGTGGAGATCACACTGCAGCTCACCACAAGAAGGCAGGGCCACATGCTGAGGAACTGTGGTGGGATGAAGAAGGGGATGATATAGGGCTGGAGTTGCAGGGAATCCCAGCTGAAGATGATATTTTTGAGCAGAAAGACCTGTTTAATGATTATCATGGGGAAGAATATGATAAAAATGGCCATTTTGAGGATGCTCCAGGACAAACGAGCCAGGGAGATGATGATGAATGGGAGGACTGTACAACAAGTGAAGACTTCTCTACTGATAGAAGTCAGAGTCAGACATCAGTATCAGATGATTTGACCTCTTCCCTCAAGGTCAATCTTAATCCTGATGCACCTGTCTTTACTCCAGCTTCACCAACATCACCCAGCCCACTGGCAGCAAAGGTCAGTAAAGAACCAAAGACTGAAAAGGCATCACCTAAAGAAAAAAAGACAAAAGAGTTAAAAGTTGGAGAGGGAAAACTCCCCCAAAATAAAGAGGAAAAAGCCCCACTGGACAGCAAAAAGGAGAAAACTGAACATTCCAAGAGTGACACAGGTCACTCTGACTCTAGAAAGGCAGCCACAAAGCCTGAGGAGTCTACATTAGCTTCCTCTGAGGAGGAGCTCAAAGGTGAGGTATCGGAGAAACCAGCAATGGCTGACTCCCTTACCACACCAGAGGAACCTGCTGTAAAGGCAGACACTAACCCTGATGATAAGGGTCAGTCTGAGGAAACTCAGACTCTGGTCGATCCTCCCACAGATACGCTGCCTAAAGAAGAGGCAGATCAAGATGACACCAAGAAGGATATTCAAAGTGAGAATATAGATGAGGAGAAACAAAAACCTGAGGTTAACGATGAAGAAGATTCTCACAGTGAAGAAGCAGAAGATGTCACTGAAGATAATATCTTAGGTAAATTGTTTGTCTAGGTTTTTTATGAGGTGTATGTTTTCTCACTTATATTTTATATATAAAACTGAAAGATTTTGTTTAATTATTGTTATAACTATTGACAATTTTTTAGAGAAAGATGAGAGGGAGGATAAAGAAGCCACACCGACTCCCCAGAAAGAGGAGGAAAGTGCTCAAGCCTGAACTGCTCGCTGTCACTAGCCGTAAGTGTCTTGTGTGAGGTTTTCATTGTTAGGGTTATCCCTCTTTGTACAGAAGTTACTGTGTAATTTGACCAATGAATTAATACATGTAGTAAGGTTTTATGTCCATTTAATATCATTTAATACTCTGTTGAAGTCTTTATAGTTTACAGGTTTTAAATTGTAGCAGTTTATTTATTCTTAATTATGTCGCCCCGAACGAAGTCGGAGGTGATTGCGATTGTACGCATGTTTTTGTTCTACAGGCTGTTTCTCGCAAGATGGCTGGGACAATCTTTCTGAAACTTTCCTCAAAGGAGGATCACTGGTTGTAGTTGTGTTGTGTGGTCATTCAGTTTCAAAATGGCTACCGTTGCCATGGAACCTGCAAAAAGCGACTAATTTTAATTGTCCAAGAGTGTTCTCTCTGGTCCCTTGGACATTCGTCATGAAACTTTATTGATTTAATGATTAGTGTCTGTTATTGTGCGTGTTGCATGTAAAAATTGCAAATTGTCAATAGTAACCATGGAAACAGGGAAAAAGTGAAAATTCTTTAACTTTGATTCTTAAATCAAATTACCGTAAGGACTGATACGAGTAGATGGTTAGCTAATGGGTATTGTTTCAGTGATGAAAAAATGAAAGTCTTGTCCAGTTCGGGGCAACATATGCTATTGCTTGCAATAGCAGACTTTCTAGTTCCAATTTGCTTTTGCTACTGTCATCAAAATACAACTTTACAGTGTACATTTAAATTCAGTTTATGAAAGAAATGTTCAAGCAAATGCACATGTGCAATATTTACCAGTTAAATTAACTTAATCATTGTCATATGTATACCTAATACTGGATTAAAAGAAAGAACCAAAAAGCATGGTCATTCAGAATACATTGTTAAAATATTTCGATATATACATGTACTTACACTCCATGTTTGGGAGATGGTGTGTTTGAATTTTGGCTGCGACTGTCCTAAGTTGATAAAAAATGGGTAGCAACTGTTCCTTCACTGTGTACTCAGTGCTTGAAGTGAAAAATTTCCTTCGGATGAGACCTTTAAAAAACGAGGTCCATTGCAATGGCAGGCATTGGCACAATAAAGATCCCTCAATGGCACTGAGTGCCGAGTAAAGGTCAAAATTTGAACTTCTTCACCGGTATATGGTGACGTGTTTACCTGATTAAAAAAATCTTGAATGGGACGTAAAACAACATATCAATTAATCACTTCAGACATCTAATACACTGCTCAGTTCATTTTTTTTTTCACATGAATCTGATTTATTTTTTAGATTCAGGCTTTTGAAGACGAGACAGCGATCATTTCCATTTTCGTCAACCATCCTGCAGGTGGTTTAATTTTAAGAGACATAACAACTTTGGGAGATATTATAGGTCATATGAAGTAAATATAACCTTCATTAGCAAATAGAAATAGGATAGTGTTAACTAAAAGGTATGTTTTTAATGTTCTGTTTCATAGAAGCAATAGATACATACTTGTATGTATTATTCAACTACTTTTATGTACAATCATTGTGATTTTACTGGGAAAGGTTAAAACTTTTGTGTAAGTTTGAATCACTACTGAAATATATAATCAGTATAGTAGAATACAATATGTAGTTGACCGTTAAAAATCTAATATTTGCTAATGTATCTTGGTTCACTTATAAAATTGTCATTTATGATTTAATTTTTCCCTTAATTGCATAGTGTGTTGTTCGAGATATAAGAAGTTGCTTTAGTCCACTTTCAATTATGGGAAAAAGGGAAGAAGGCATTGTCCATTCAAAAGAAAATGACCTAGAGAATTTGTTAACAGGTATAAGATTTTGTTGTTTTTTTTTAAGCTTTACCTAGACTGCCAATGATAAGAAAATACCTTTAGTCCTTTACTCTGGGTATTATTTTTTTAATTTTAGTGTAGAACTACAATTGACTACTGTGTTTATAAACTTGATGATGTGTTTTTAAATGTAATGAAGGAGGGAAAAGGCCTATGACTTTTACACATTTTTTTCCCATAATTTTTTACAAAAAAGTTTTATTGAATACATTTGTATTTTGTACTATTTATAATTAAATGTTTGTCAGAACATTGAACAAAGGAAGATGGGAAAACGAGTATTTAGAATATAAAAATAGATTTGGGAAATTCTTAATGACAAAAAAGGATTGAATATTTGATAATAGGCATGAAGAATTTCTTGATTGGTGCAAAGATGTAAATGTTTGTGAAAAACAATGCTTTTTTGTAATTTGACCTTTTGAAGCTACTCGTTGTGTGTTTGATGAAGTGTTTGATAATGTCACAAGTGACATGTTTAATGTGTATTGGTGCTTTTATTGCATATCAGTTTTAAAAGATAATTAGATTATAACTTCCTTAAAGTCATCAATTAATTCATTTTTGATGAACTTTTTTTTAATTTAAATAATATTTTTATTTGAAATGGTTTAATATCCATGCTTATTATTTATTGAAAATCTTGTTAGTAATATATATATTGTTGAATCACATGGTAGTGATTTTAGTGTGTTTATTCCCTCCAGTCCGTTGTATGTCAATAATTAGGATTCAAATTAATGTTCAAGAATCAGCAATTTCTGTTCAGATTTTGATTTTGTTTAATGTTGGTGTGTTTATTTAATAAGATGAATGACATTTTTTTTGTGCATCAATAATTTTTATTATACATGTACTTATTTTATATTCAAATTAACAACAGATATTTGCATTTAAAAAAACAACAAAAAAAAGTGTAAAATGTATATGAAAAAAAAACAACAACAAACCAAAAATAGGTATATATAAACATAAGGAATTTAGCATTGATTCACATCTCTATCACTTTAAAAATGGTGAGAATGGCTGACCAATAAACAATCATTGTCCACATGCAGTGGTAAGTGTAGGGTTGAATGTTATTCCCTGTATTAAATTTGAATCCTTTTGGCAACATCTAAAAAAAAATGATAAAATTTTATGATTTATTTTATTGTAATTAAAAAATTGAATACAGTTTGGTCAGCCTTACCATGGGAAACATTCCCGATTTTTTCATTGATTTCATTTCTGTAATAATTATTGTTTTGCTGAAATGAATTAGATGTATATGAGTTGGAAAACTAAAAACTAAGTGTAATCGCATGATCAAACTTGCCATATGAGATTCATTATAATGGTTTTTATTATACAATAAAAAGTCAGCCTCATACTATTGCTTAGTCTTTGTTGTTTATTAATGAAGGGTTTCTATATTGCTGACTGCTAATGAACAATTTATTTTACAAGTTCTTTGGGTCTGTCTTTTTTCTCTGTTTTTAGGGAGGAAATTTTTCAAAATCATGTTTTCATGATGTTAAATATTTTCAATGTTCCAAACAATCAAAATGAATTTGAATTATCATACCTATACTGAATTCCAATACTCCATTAAAATCCTTACAAAGATACATAGCTGATTCCAGTAAATGTTTAACCAAGCCCTCACTAAAATAATCAGAACTGTGAAGGGGAAACTTCAGAGTTCTTTACAATAGTAATTTGAAAAGTGATTTTAATCAGAGTTGGATGCTCAAAATATCTAAAGCAAGAAGCCCAAGGGTCTTGAATTGCTCTTCTGATGAATTGTACGACCTATCACTTCTTTTTTGAAGCCTCTGAGTATCCTGTATAATGAGATTCTTGAAGAAGGCCACAGTGACCCACTTTTGGTAAACATACACCAAGACCCCAAAATGACAAAATTTTATGATTTTAAGACTAAGTATTTGAAATATGTAGATATCGCCTTTGAAATTCCATAAATATGTCACCATGACCGAAATTGACATTCTGGGGAGCATGAAATTCTAAAAGTAGGCTACTTAGTATTCGAAATATTTAGATATTGCCTTGAAATTCCAAAAAAAGGTCACTGACTCAATGTTACCTACTTTTAAGTTGATCGACACATGCTTGGGACCCAAGATGAATCAACTGACAAAGTTTGACGATTCTTAGCCAATTAGTACCTGAAATCTTCAATTTCAAAAGTAGATCATTGTGACCTACTTTTCAGATGACATTCTCTGAAGACCAAAATGTGCAAAAGATGATTGTAAACCAATGAGTAACTGAGATATTTAAATTAGTCATTAAAATTTTTTTTTAAATGGTCACATTGACCTATTTTTTGGTTGACATGCTCTTAAGACCAAAGATGCATCAATTGACAAACTTTTTTGATTCTAAGCCAATAAGTATCGGAGAGATTTGAATATAGCGATACGATTTAAGAGTAGGTCACGGTGATCTACTTTTTGGTTGACACTCCGAGTACTCAATTCAAGAGGCATTTACTGAAAAAGAGAGATTAATGATTCCAAGCCATTTAGAATCTTAGACAAATACAGACCAGAAAAATCAAACGTAGGTCACGGTGACCTATTTTTATTTGATATATTTAGAGGACCCAAGATTCATCAACTGAGGAAGTTTGATAATTCTTATCCATTTAGTATCTGAGATAGATGAATATAGCCATTAAATTTCATAAAGAGGTCACAGTTATCTACTTTTTGGTTGACTTTCTCTGAAGACCCAAGATACATCAACTGACAAAGTTTTATGATCATACATCTCAAATTGTCCAAAATATGCCTCAAAGAATTTGAAAACGAATGTCTGCAAAATTCAAAAAGTATGTCGCTTAAATTTAACCATCTTTTTGAAAAACATTTTTAAGGCCCAAAGATGCATCAACTTACAAAGTTTGATGATTCTAAACCTCTCGGTATTGAAAAAATGGCAACTCAATAAAATTATTAAAATTAAATTTTTTGAAAAAAAGTTCTTAACATTCAAAAAGTAGGTCAAGGTGACCTACTTTTAAGCTGTCTTTGCCCAAGGACCCAAGATGCATCAAGTAGCAAAGTTTGATGACCATAGGCATTAATACATGTTTGTCCAAAATATGCCTCCAAATCATTTTGAAAACATATGTCCGCAAAATTCTAAAAGTAAGTCACTGTGACCTACTTTTGAGTCAGTATGATATGACGCATCAAATGACAAGATTTGATGCTCTTACTCCTTATAGAAAGCAAAATATCAACCTTTGAATAAAATGTAATTTTTAGTCAACTTTGAAGTGACGTTGAGACCACGCCCTTTACCCAAGATGATGCCTTGAACAAATATATTTATATTAATCTACAACATATCCTCATCCTTGTGTTTAAGTTTAATGATGGTCTGCCCACTCGTTCTTGAAAGGAAGATTTTTTGATAACCTGTACTTTTGGTCTGATTTACCTGATTATCTTCCCTTATTTCATGGCGACACCCTAGTTTTAATACAAATGGGGGTCCTTGAGCCAAGGATACCCTGTCACAAAATTGACAATAATTGGCCTAAGGGCTCTAGAGTTATGGCTCATATTCTAAAAAAAAATTACGCACATCGTACAAATGACCAAAACATAATCTCTTTAGGCCTTTTCCTCAGATGAGCTAAAAATCCAAAATCACAAATTTTACCAAAATCAATAACACCAAAACATACCACTTTTTTAGCCCACCTGAGACGAAGGCTCAAGTGAGTTATTATGATCAAAATTTGTCCGTTGTCTGTCGTCGTTGTTGTTGTAAACTTTTCACATTTTCATCTTCTCAAGAACCACTCGATCAATTTCAACCAAACTTACCACAAAGTATTCTTGGGTGAAGGGAATTCAAAGAACGAGGGCGCTTTTGATTGGCATTCGACAGGAATCTAGGCGTAATTGAAAAGTGAAATTTTTATCTACATGTCACATGAAATTTTAACATCATTTTTATTTATCGGGTTCCTGTGCAGCAAGAAAGGAAAATATTTCCCCGAAATTGAGCTTTGATCTGCTAAAAAATAATTTGAAAATTGGCCAGATCAGACATTTGGTACAAAATGATACATTTTTAAGCACATTTTTCTAAGATTTTTCTATCTCTGGGTCTTCTCTCCATGATTTTCAAACGTTATTTGTGTGTATTTTAATTCAAAGAAACGAATACACATTTTTAAAAAATGGAGAGAAGACCCAGAGACCACAAAAAATGAACTTTTCCCCAAAAAATCCAAATGTGTGAATGTGCTGCTTCTTTGTCCCTTTTAGATCATCTGTATATTCGTAGCGGTGATAGCTCAGTAAGTAGGGCTACCTGTTCTGTGCGCTCGAAGTAAGCATTTTTTGGTTCGAGTCTGGCACTGGGCGCTAATTTTTTTTTTTCATGCAAACAACCATTTGTTTTGTTAGTTTCGTTTTATGTACTGATGCATTAAAATTTTGAACTAGATAAATTTTGGTTCAGTTTGGTTCTCGAGCGAAATCAATTCCAATCTTCTATTCTATAATGTACATGTACACACGTATCATGCATCTATGCATTAAATATTTTTATAGGTGTTTATATTTTGTGAAACATTACTATATCATAGTACTCCCTAAGAAATACGGACATAAATGTTAACAATCTCACAAGGTCTTTCAAACTAAATGAAAAAAACCCCTATGGACGTGTTTGCAAAATCTGACCAGCTATGTTCAGCCAACCAAATCATGGATATTTAAACCATAAATGTTTCGTACAAATGATTCCTGCAGATCACACGCCAAATGCGCCCATCTTCTTTGTTCAAATGAATGACCACGCCTTCTTCCAAGGGTAAATAATTATGAATTGCTTAAAAATTAATGGCATCTTTTATAAATCTGCTTAATAACCACTGCATAGGTCAGGAAATATGAAACTCATGTGAAAGTATCATTACCTTTGTTCAAACCATGAACACCCCCTGGGAGGGGGGGGGGATAGGTTTTGGGGCCACAATGGGTGATCAATGTTCTTCAGAGGAATACAAGGAAAATTCTATCAAAATAATCTCGAGAACAGCAAAGCTGTGATTGGTCATATTTACACTTTTCAATACTTAAACTGATTTATATTCTGCTTTTCCTAGCCAATGTGCTCAGGTGAAAGATGTGGTCCCTGCCTGGGCTTCTTGTTAACACTTCCTTATTTAATTAATTTCCAAAGTTATGAAACTATATCAATTGTTCATCTACAAACTTTTTTATATAAAAATCAAAAAAGGTTCTATATAAAAGCACTTTTATGTTGGTTATCAATCTCTTGGAAATGTAATGACTACTTACTTCAGTTACAATTGTATTAGCGACTTTGTATTCAAATGAAATAGAATTTATTCAAAAACTTCTGTATGTAAAGGTCTCTTGGCCTTTAAATCATTCACATTTACGTATATCCACGACGTTTTATCAATTTTCATTCTTACGTTTGATTCTTTATACCCTTATTTCGGTAGGTAAGTACTCGACACATTTTTCTCAATTTGGATACTCAAAACCAACTTTTATTCGCGTGCGAGAATTTTTCGCAAGGTTCGCGATAGCCTTCTCATCGCGAATATTTCTCGCCGCGAACCGGTCCTTAATTATAAGGTCTCTGTGTCTATAAACAAGTTCCAAAAAAGGATCTCGAAAATTAATCGTTGCAAACTAGTTTACCCCCGGTAGATCGCGAAATAAAGTCGTCGTGAATGAAATAGTACTTTACTAGAGAAAGGCATGGATGGCATATTAACAAAACATAATAAAACATATTAGGCGTAAAATCAACTTCTCTTTTTATTGTTACACGATCACATTATCACCTACATTAGGAGTTTGTGTTTCGCAATCGATTGGATACCATAGATCATGTTCTTCGTGCAAACCCTTTCTAAACGAGTCAAGCTACTGTCATATAAGTTGATTATACAAAGATATTTACTGCCTCCATGGTTGATACTATATGTATTACCTTATCAGCAAATAGCTGTTTTTCATTCAAATTGTTATGCCTTTTGTTCATACTGGATGGTCATACTAAATGGTCACCGAACGGATTATTTTGTTTACCTGATCATGAAAAGGACACGCTGCAGGATGCCCAGTTAGCAGAGGACACTTACCCCTCTATGGCATGCTTTTGAAATTTAGTGGCTGCTTTGCTTCAAAGATTCGTGATTGCTCTGTTTCCAATTTTGTATTAATTGTATCAACTAATAATTTAACTTATTAGCTTGATTGCCGTTCATTATATGCATTGTTTCAATGGACTGTTGTTCTTGATAAGAAGATATTTGTTATATATCATCTTATATTATTTTAATCATTTATTCCAAGCTCTCTGATTGGCTCAAACTTGATCACATGATTAAGTATATAACAGCATAAAGACTTGAGTTACTATCTATAGAACCTGAAATGCATATCGACTTAATGTTTCTTTTTAAAAATGGAGATTATTTTCTGTAAAACAAAAATAGTACAGTACTGATTTCACAATTATAGCTAATACAGAGCTAATATGATTGTTGTTTCTGAAAAAAATCATTTACTACAACTTGTATTGATTGTCGTAATTGATGAGACGTAACAATGCCTTGAAGCCTTGAATTAGGATCTACTTTACATTAAAACATATTGGATATGTTTGTCAAAAATTGATACAAAATATAATCAAATTCATTAAGTATTTTGAATAAGTAAATCCTCTAAATTACTCCATCAATATAAAGGAAACACATTAACATTAAACAGCTTAATTTATTTTGATCTCTAGTCTCTAAGTGTTAAAGAGAGAAAACTTGTGTCTTGTTCCCATTATTTTCAAATTTTGTCTTGTCAATCTACGTCAAAAATAATATAAACAAATGTAGCCAGTTTTGATGAGGTCAATCCATAGATATATCAACTTCACAGAAAAGCATATTGACCTTGCACTTCGTGCTTGGTCGATATGCTTTTCTGTGAAGTTGATCGATATATCTATGGATCGACCTCATCAAAGGGCTATATTTATAATATATATTACTGTAAGACTCCCCGCAGCTTTGCTTCACACGTTTATTATGTACCTTTTGTGAATTGTGCGATTTGCATGCTTGCATTCTCTAAATTCAAACTGGCGACTTACAACTACACAAAGTTATAATAAATCGTTAATTATTAATAACCAATCTCTGTTTGGGGTATCTTTTTGCACGGCACGTTAAATGAATTACATGCATGTATTTCAATAATAGAAAAAAATGTTATCTTCAATAAGATTAAATGAAGGCATATCATATATACATCCAACAGTTTAATGGGTTGGAAACCCAACATCAAGTTCACCATGAAAACTTAAAAAATGTCCGTTGCATAACGTGACAAACAGTAATAAGTCCTTAACATTTATGACTCAGGTGTTCACTCTTCAGTGTCCATTATAACAGTTTGGGGCTGTTCGATTAGGATAAAGATACAACGCTTTTGTGTGCTTTATACATGTAAGGTTAACTGATGAATGTAAACATCGGTGGTATACCAATCAATGAATTCTCTCCTTTTTTCAATCATAATTAATGTCCTCTACCTGAAAGAAGATAAGAACAATGGATATATATATTCAAGACCATAATATGCATGTAAGTTACATCTGGAAGTTTAGCATCTTGTGCAACTTAATTAAAAGAAGTATTTACAAGAACATTTTAAGTTTGAGCTTATTGCTTAATCCCTTCAAAATTAATAAATAAAAGATTTCAACAAAAATTAAAAAGTAAATAAATCACCACCTAATTTACTTTTTATTTTCAAATCCACGGTTCTAGCTCTTTTTACCTTAACATCTATCCCCTCCGCACGCTGCGGACAAAGCCAGTCGACTCTGAGATCGTCTCGCCATCGTTAAACTTAACAATTTTGGGAGTTGGATCCCAAGCAAGAGAGTAGTAACATCCCAGAATTATAGCAGACATGGAGATACAGATGACAAACAGAACCACTGTAGCCACACGCCCCCAGCAAGTGCCGCATCGCACTTCAAACTTTCCGGAGTGATTGTCACACTTGTTTGATTTATCCGACATAATGTCCACTTCCTTTCGAGTTTTGCGGAATTTTGAAGATGAAAAATGTTCCTGGTTCCCATCCAATTACGTAGAATTGATGCAGGATTTGCCGATTTCTTTCCCACGGAGTGTTATGGTGAAGATAAGAGAGGAAACGCAGTATCCTGACTGTTTTTACTGATCATGCATAAACTGTGTTTTTCCTATTCAGTAATGCACAAAATTGGAGAATAAGTTTATGTAACGATTTGTGAAGCAGATGTTATTTCAGCACATACTGATACAACTATAGAATGATTCAGCTGTTGTAATTCTGTGTGTACACTCGATTATTTTTAATCCAACCTTCTGGGCGGGCATTCCCTGTCGATATTTTAAATTTGAAGTGATTAATTTTAGGTATACGATGTGATATTTTACTTCCTTCTGTTTATATTAATGTTTTTATATATATATATATATATATATATATATAGGTTAGTTCATGCCGTTCAGTTTCTGTTAATTATATTTACTTATATATAATGACAGTAATCAACAATATTTTTTCCTAGCCGCACGCTTGTATTGTGTAAAATTGATCCTGATTTTAACCATCTGCAACACTGGGTCCATTATTTTAAAATAAAAGTAAAAGCAAAATACTATTACTTACAAATTAAACTCTCCTCCATAAAATCAAAGGCCTGAAGGGCCACAATAGCGCCGCGCTTTATATATGGCAGTGATACCGTGAAGTAATTATATAGCTTAGTTGTACATGTATATCTAAATAAAATACCCCGATTTCAGCATTTATGAAATAAAAGCATTCAATTCATATGGTCCAACTGAACAGCTTGAGAACAGGTTTTAATGTGTAGTCACTAGTCAGTACCCCGGTAAAAGAGTATTAGGACCATACTTGCCAACACCCAAGATGTAAAAATTTGGTCATTTGTGTACATGTACTGATAATTCTTCCATTTAAAAAAAGGCTTTACTGAATTATTTACTTAAATGATGAAAAATTATTGATTAAATTGACTTGTTAAATAAGAACATTGGTTTCATTGTCCAGCATTGACCTGAGTTATGGTAAGTCTGCAATTAAAAAAAACAAAGCCTTTTCGGTTTGTGCTAACAGGGACCTATATCATGTATATACTAATATATATATTGTTTTTGTGAAAGTAATTCCAATTTCAGAGGATTTGAAATTACTTTTCCTCTCTCATAATTATGCCCAATTAATTTAATTAACCAGTGTAATGTGTACTAAATGTACAGTAAGACCTACACTGTTTTCGAACACTATTCTATGTGATGAAAGTTGTTGTCCAAGATTCCTTGACATCTACATAAATATTGTTTCTCTTTCTCTTTGTTCAATTTGTTCCTGCTGGTCTTGATAACAATCTTGTTCTATCGGAAGCCATTTTAAATTTTGATTTGTCAGAACAATTCTAACTAATTGTTTACACCTCCACCGATAATTTACTGGCCTACTGAACCACATAGCCAACGGGTTTGTTTACGTAGATCAAGCGGTTGGTAAGCTTGGGTTGTAACTGGAAGTTAAAAATACAACCTAATTTACGAACCAAATCCGGAAATCAGGGATTCGGGCGATAAGCATGATTCGCCGTGTCATAAAAAATAATCATGTTCAAGGTCGAAAAGTAACCTGACGAAAGTGAGTGAGTTGTCAACTATGTATAGGACTGTTGAAATTGTATGATTTTCAAGCAATTTATGGAATAAACGCAAAAAGTGGCATGTATATTCCTACGCCAGATACATGAAGGTCTTGGTTCGAGTACTATATTATTTGGCGCATGAAGAAAGCGGTGAACAGTCAGAGATATTTCATCGTAGCTATATGTGCGCCGAGCTAAAGCTCGACGCCATAAAAACCCATCTTCTATAGACATGTATAGCATATTTTCCTACACCCTTTTGTATAAAATATATCTGTAATATAACAGTACATATTCAATTGAACGAAAGAGTGTCATGCTGAAATAGATAGTCAATTACAAGCAACACAAGTTTCTCTTGTTTATTTTTCAGTAAAAATGACAACGCTTAACAACTTGAAATAAATGATTCTCTTAATCATTAACATTTACATGTATATTCATGTCTTCAACAAAACTAAACTGCATTCAGACAAAAACTAAAGATGGTCTGGAATAACTATCGTCTAATAAGGATAATGAGGATGAAACTTCTGGGGATTTTATATTTAGAGAAGTTTCATTGAATCGATACACGGCAGATGAAATTTAATGGGCATGATCGATCCCCAAAATTTGGTCTCCTCCACAAAACAACAATTCCATAGTAGATGCATCAATAATGAAGAATAATAAATAATAGCGCAACCTTGCCACATATGGCTCAACGTTTATAAATATACTCAAACAAAACAAAAGTCCCATAGGCCCTGTGACCACCTGGAACAAGAGGCACAGGGGCCAAATTTCTCACCTGAGGAACTGGCTAGGTAATAGCAAATATCAGATCAGGATTTAAATCTACATGACCTTTTTAGATGCTTTTATATTCATTATCAATCACGGCTTTGTTGTTCTTGTGGAGAATTTTAATGATTTTTCCCATGTTTTCCCATGTAAAATCTTGATTTCCCATTGTGGCCCACCTATACCTCTTGGGGTAATGTTCATGATTTGAACAAAGCCAAACGTAAACATTATTTAAAGTCATGATTAGTCAAAGAAATATACAAGCATTCACAGTTACTGTGTTTGTTAAGTTTGTTCATTAATATTTGCCCCCTCCTTCCTTAAGCCGAGGATAATTTTGTACCTCATATGTTTATCAAATTTTTCAAAACTAAACTGATTCTGCTTTTTAGCTCACCTGAGCCAAAGACTAATTGAGTTTTTCTGATCGAACTTTGTCCATTTCCGTCATCGTTGTTGTTGTTGTCGTCATTGTTGTCGTTGTAAACTTTTCACATTTTCATTTTCTTTTCAAGAACCACTATGCCAATTTCAACCAAACTTGCCACAAAGTATCCTTGTGTGAAGGGGATTCAAGTTACTAGAGTAAATTGAAATTCACCCAGTGGGTGTAAGACAAAATGTTGAGTTATTGGTGATGAAAGAAAATGGACAAATTTTCATCAGAAAAGTGAACTTGAGCCTTAAGCTCAGTTGAGTAAAAATAAAAGGCTACATGTACCAGGTGTAAAACAACAGAAAAAAATAAACTGAGCACTCAAAACAAAAAAGAAGACTAGATTAAAGAAATACAAAATAATATTAACATAAAAAAAAATAAAAATACAGCTGTACTGTTAGTCTAAATATTTGAAAAATATATAAAAGAGATTTACAGAAAAGTAACTACAGAAGTTTTATTGCACAATCCCAAGACTATATTAGTTAAACATAGTAAACAAAAATTGTTCAAATATGAAACTTTTCACTAGCAACATCTTGTGTTCCTAGAAAGAATTTTGCAAGTAATTTCTATGTATATATTTAAATCACAATATAATAAAAGTATAATTATGTATAAACATATACATGTATAATTAACAATTTTTGTTCCAAAAGATTATATGTTAACAAATGTATTAAAGATAACTGAAAAAAGTTTATACATGTATATCACAAATAATAATAATTATAAAGTTAACACAATTTTAAATACACATTCCACATCAAATTGAATAGGCCTCCTATGGGACAAACTGTAAACCAAAAGTTAAGTAACACAAATATTTAAGGTTTTACCACACATTTCTAATGAAACTGTAGCTGTACTGATTTGATCTTATTAAAATTGCACATATTATACTTTAAAATTTAAAAACAGATCGAGTTATATGTATGTGTCCTGAAATTTTTGTAAACTAACAATTTTTACTTTTATTAATCCAAAGCTACTGAAAAAGTTATTTTTGGTAAACAAGGCAAAAATGTTTATTGAAATGAAGTATATATACAAGATTATGTAACTATAAGTGTAGTCTACTTGTGTACCAAGACTTCCTGAATTTACACAAAAAGTGACAGAAAAGCAGCATTCTAACAGAATTTAAAATTCACACATCAAATTTCTATTTCATTCACAGCAAACTTGTAGGGGTACTATTATTTATTTTTTAAATTGTTTACAAATAGATGAACAGAATTTACAACATCTCATCCTTATGCAAGCTCATCTGGTTTTCGACCAGCTGAGCAAAAATTAACAATTCCCTGTATATCTTTACCTGCACTATAAAGTATGTAGCTTTAACATTTATGGATGCATAATTATATTTTTTTCTCCAAGATAAAGCAACTGATTGCACTGCAGCACATATGATCTTAAACATGCAGTAGCAATCGGTTATTAGTAAATTATAAATTATGCTCTAGTGAAAAAGCAATTTTGTAAAATTTTCTTTAATTTATATCCTTTGGAAAAAAAAAATTATGAAGTCAAAATATGACATCATAATCAGCAATGGCTATAACATGCCGCTTTTAGCAATTCTGTATAAAAAATAATAGAAATGTAACCTTCTAATAGTTCATTTTTGATTCTCAAAGAGGAACAGAGTTGATGTGCCTTTTATACAATGTAAGTAAAAAATAACATCTCTCTTGTTTGCACTGGTTCTCCTGACCAAAGATTTTAAGATTTGGCTTCAGGACCAATTTCTAACAGATTTAAATTTTTGGTCAGGTGCACACTTTAGAAAATCATTCCATAGGTCATGTAGTTTATTTTCTTCTACAACACTATAGGCAATACATCTAGAAGGACTGAGATGCAAAATGGCCAACATCTGAATGAAAATTTCTGTGAATCTGTGGAACAGCTAATGCAGTAACTGGTAACATAATTCACAGACATAACAACACACTTTAACAATGTTGACTAGGGTTTATAACATATGAAGACTGCTTATAGCAGGGTTGCTATGAAGTAATATCACGTTTCTGTGCAGTTCCTCCTTCTCTGTCTCTCTACCTGGAAATATATAACAATGACTTGATAAATAAATATACCCAAAGCACATGAATGCCAAGAGTTTATTACCAGTAGTAATGCAATATGAAAATACATGTATGTATATTATGTAAGAAGTTTATAATTAAATTATCTTCAAATAGTTGAACTTCACTATTGTGAACTCTGATATCTTGAACGTCATGGATATGCAGAGGTGAGGTTAACCGTTAAAGCCTAAAACATTGTTTTTTCAATAGACAATTTACCCTCAATATCATGATTGGTTTTTAACAATTTAGAATCTAGACTTAACCCAGGGATGTTTCAACATAAGTTTCAGCTTTTCTGCCCCAGTTGTTTTTGAGAAAATTTTTAGTTTTTTTTATATTAATTTCAATGTAAAACTTGGTTTCCCTATTGTGGTCCCACCCTGCCCCAGGGCAAAGTTAACAAGAGGCCCATGGGCCTTATAGGTCACCTGAGCATCATGCAACAACTTTCCAGTGATTGAATTTGATTCATGTTTAAAGCCAGATGCTATGACATTCACAATTTTGAAAGAAGCACCATTGATCATCATAACTATACACTTAGCAGTTGCTTAGTTTGGTTACTTAATACCCATAGGCAGGGTAGGGGAACAAAAAATGCATTTCAACTAATCAGTAATATTCAGCAATAATCAGTAGTGCCCCTACCACACATGAACCCCTGGCATTTAGCCCTAGATCCACACATTGCACAATTTTTGAAAAAGCATCCTTGCTTTTCAAAAATATTTGATTAATACAAAGGAGCAGGTTTCAAATAGTTCATTCATTTTCAGTATATAAGTACAGCCCCCCCCCTCCTCTATGGAACCCCTGACCCTGGGGCCTTGAAATTCACAATTCTGGAAGATTAGTGCCCTTGCTCATCATAACTACATAGGTTATTCATCTGCTTAATACCCAGGAGCAGGGAAGAAGATTTTCAAAGAATTCACGTATTTTCACCGTATAATCAATAGAGCCCCACCCTAACACCAGAACCCCGACTCTGTGGCCATAAAATTAATAATTTTGGTAGAGGCACTCTTGCTCATCATAACTATGCACTTAGTTAGTTTATTTAATACCTAGGAGCAGAGAAGAAGATTTTCAAAGAATTCATGTATTTTCACTATATAATCAATAGAGCCCCGCCCTAACACCAGAATCCCTGACCCTGGGGCCATAAAATTCACAATTTTGGTAGAGGCACTCTTGCTTATCATAACTATGCACTTAGTTAGTTTATTTAATACCCAGGAGTAGAGAAGAAGATTTTCAAAGAATTCATGTATTTTCACTATATATTCAATAGAGCCCCGCCCTAACACCAGAATCCCTGACCCTGGGGCCATAAAATTCACAATTCTGGTAGAGGCACTCTTGCTCATCATAACTATGTACTTAGTTGGTTTATTTAATACCCAGGAGCAGAGAAGAAGATTTTCAAAGAACTAATGCATTTTCACTATATACATATTTAGCCGCACCCTAGCACAAGAACCCCTGACCCCAGGGCCATGAATTTCACAATTTTGGTAGAGGACTCAATGTTGATTACAATCATGCAAACAGTTTGACTGCTTGATGTCCAGGAGTAAAGAAGAAGATTTTTAAAGATTGCATTCATTTTAGGGGTTTTGGCCCCACCCCTCAGGCCCCAGGGGGGCAGGGATCACGAAATTCACAATTTTTGTTCCCCTTCACCTATAGATGCTTTGTGCCAAAGTTGGTTGAAATTGGTTCAGTGGTTGCAGAGAAGAAGCTGAAAATGTTCAAATGTTAACGCACGACGGACAATGCACGACGACGGACGAAAACGGATAGCAATAGGTCACCTGAGTTTACTCAGGCGACCTAAAAATTTTAAAGAGGGTCAAACTTTCTGGTCAAGAAATTAATCAAAAAAATAACCCAGAGATGAATAGTGTAAAATGTAGACCATAAAAAGAGCATGGTATAACCCAAGAATCAAAAGGGCACTTGGCGCTAAGTACATTTAGTTCACACCTTTGTATGCATTATGTAAACAAAGGGGTTAATCAGCATGTACTGAAAAAAAAAGCAGCTAGTGAATCTTGCCACTGCTGGACGTGTTTGTTGAAGAAAAAAGGGCATGCTACTGGAAAAAGGGCATGTTACTTGAAAAAAAGGTCATGGCCCCATGCCACGCTAGTTTGCTAAGATTTAACACTAATTCAGATAGATCCTAAAAGTAACAGTACAGTAAAAAGCACTTATAGTATAAAACATACTTATAATGAATTGACATTTATAGCAAAGTATCAATTTTCATTCCTCAAGGGTTTTTAACATATTGTGGAGCTAATGGATGTAACAAATTACATTTATAACAAAACAAAATCAGACCATCCTGGAAATTCATTATGAACATGTTTTATTGTATTAGGAAAATCAAGATCAATAAAATAATTAATCTTGCTTTCTGTAATAAAATATAAAGTCAATGTTGTCCCCAAGACCCAGGGAATTTCCCTACCTAAGATGTAATCCCCTGATTAGATAGTCCCCCCTCAGCCTCTAGTTAGGGGAGGAACCCCAGATATCCTCCTAAATTTGAATGCCCTTGCTATTTCAATTCTGAGGGACAACCCTGTAAAGTAGATCTATTAACTTGCCAGCTAGTACTACCAGGCAATGCACTCTCATCTGTCACTATCTTTATGCAGAGTAAATATTTAATAAATCAATATATACTGCTAGAGAACATGTAGCGAACTTTCTGCTTTCAATTACACACTGGCTTCTCTTGGTCTTTTAATAAGGAATATACGGTATATTATATAATCATAAAATGTATGAAGATATAAATGTATTGTCTTTTTTTTTAAATTTTATTTTATCAATTATATACAAGACTACCTAACCATCAAAATCTATGGTAATACATGTACTTGCATTCCACATGTTCCACATTAAAAATCTTTTTATTTAAATTCTTTATTTAATTTGATTATCAGTTTATTCATATAAGGAATAACTGTCTTATTTTTCGAAATCATGATGTGGTGATTCAATCGATTGGCTTGTGTGATAATTTGCATAAATGCCGAAAATTATCATGCAAGCCAATTGATTGATCATCGTCATGAAATCGAAAAATCTGACAGTTATTCCTTATATTTACATGGTATTGATTCCGCCAATCCACATGATAGAAGCCCCGCTTCTTGTCTCTTTTTGTCCCGCCCGCACTTGATTTTTTTTAACCATGCCTATTGATGAACCATTTACATTGATGGAGAAATAAAGTACATCAACTATTTGTAATTTTATCTCCAACAAAGACATTGGAAATGTAAATATATACAAATCAATGATGAATGATCACATCATTGATTCTAATGACAACTGTCTCTGGTTGAAACCAGTCAGTTAGATACATCTCCTTACAACATCAATTCTACTCATCAATCTGATTAAAATCAGATCCTTTGATCCGCTCACATAGATCGCTACACAAGGATCTGAAGAAACCCCATTCAGGGTCATCTCCTGGTGACCTTTGAATTATCCAATCAAATGTTCACTTTGGAGAATTGGAAAGTATCTCAGAATTCAGTTACAGAGGGGAAAGGCCCGATAATACACGAATGGAAAAATTGTGACCTAGTTTCTGTAGCCTGTCAAGAGAAGGACCACAGTCTTTTCTGTACAGTAATATAATAAGTACTTGCTTTTGTCTTGTTTTATAGCTCTTTGTTTTGTACAAAACGATACGATCTTCTCCGCAGCTACTTTCACTTCTATATTCGTTTTCCCGAATGTCACTTCAATACGATCTCTCTGATTGGACAAAATTTTCATGAATATTTTTATGAGAAAGGTCACCAGATGACCCTGAATGGGTTTCTTCAGATCCTTGTGTAGCGATCTATGTGAGGGGATCAAAGGATCTGATTTTAATCAGATTGTTCTACTCATACACAAGGTTTATGTTCATGTATAAAATAGTCTTCGACAAATCCCGGGGGTCCGAATATTGTAAATATTTGTTCGGAATCGAGCTAGCGTAATTGGTGGTAACACCAGACCTGCCTACCCTTTTCATTGCAAGGGTGTAATTTCAGTACATTTTTGGTGGAATTTCAGTGGTAAAAGCGTAATCAATCATGTTTTCCTATTTTTTTGTTTTACTATGATAATGATACTTTATTTTCTTTCAAGACAACCGAAATTGTACATTACTAAACAAAGCTGGCATAAACTTTTCTTAATTTTTCGAATCATCTACTAGCAAAAAAGTGTTGTAAAATACTAGCTGCAGAACTGTAGCTCTCCGAAAAAAAAATATTTTGACAGACCGGAGAGCTACAGTGCCACCCATTGTAAACATAGGTAATCAGAGATTACAGAGCTCACCTCAACGAATGTTGTCTTTAAGTAAGGCAAATTAAGTCACATGATACTTTGGAATAGACCTATATAAAAACTTAAAACTAGTTCTTCATCATGAAAATGTAATTAAAATCCAGCATCTGAAGCAAGATTGAGAGTTTTCATCCCTTGATGCATCATTTGTGCAACTTTGGTTTATATAAGCCTTAATAGTTTCTTGGTGATAGACCTGCACCCATAACTTTTACGAGGTCTATTATCTGGAAAATGTATGTCGAATTCAGCATCTGAAGCAAGTCCATTAGTGTGCATCCTAAGATGTATCATCCATGCAAGTTTGTTCAACATAGAGCTCAAAGTTACTTGGAAATGAAACCTGTATAAAAAACTAACCTTTTCACTAATCCGGAAAATGTAGGTCAGATTCAGCTTCTGAAGCCAGCCTAGTAGAATGCACCCTTAGATGTACCATCCATGCAAGTTTGGTCATTATAGGGCTCAAAGTTACTTGGAAATGAATCCTGCATCATAAACTTAAACTGTTTACTCGTCAAGAAAATGTAGGTCAGATTCAGCATCCGAAGCAAGTCTGGTAGTATGCATCCTAAGATATACCATCCATGCAAGTTTAGTCATTAAAGGGTTCATAGTACCTTGGAAATGAAACCTGCACCAAAAATTTTAACCTGTTCACTCAACCGGAAAATGTAGGTCAGATTCAGCATCCGAAGCAAGTCTAGTAGAATGCATCCTAGTAAGATGTACCATCCATGCAAGTTTGGTCATTATAGGGCTCATAGTATCTTCGAAATGAAACCTGCACCAAAAACTTTAACCTGTTCACTCAATCGGAAAATGTAGGTCAGATTCAGCATCCGAAGCAAGTCTGGTAGTATGCATCCTAAGATGTACCATCCATGTAAGTTTGGTCAACATAGGGCTTATAGTTACTCGGAAATGAGACCTACACCAAAAACTGCACCAAAAATGTTAACCTGCACCAAAAACATTAACCTGATCTGACATTCCTTTGCTGAAATTGCAGCATCTGAAACTTTGACTGGTACAATGAAACACACTAGAAACATCTTCCATGCATGTCTAATCAATATAGGACACAGAAGTACTTAAAAAGAAAACTGCTCCAAAAAACTTAACCTTAACCCGGGACGCCGACGCCGAGGGTATCACATAAGCTCCCCCCAACTTCGTTGAGGTGAGCTAAAAACTGTATATTTGTTGCGAACAAAAAGTTGCGCTTAGTTCTGGATTAATTCTTCCAAATTCTTACCTCAATTGCAGAAAAGATGGATTTAAAAAATTCCTTACTCCTCTATAAAGTTCTCTTGTAGTTGACATCTGCACGAAGTGCTTTCGTGCGTTGGACCGAATTATCTTGCAAACCAAAATGGCAGTATAAATAGACGAAATTTTCTATGATCTCAGGTTCAGGGGCCAGGAGGGCTATTAACAAAAATTATAAGGAATGTTTTGTTGTGGAAACAGTGAAAGAATATGTTAGGAACACATACGATTAGTAATTAATATTTTGAGATGGCAGTTTAAAATCATGGAGAAATAAATTGAGAAACAGAACACTTTTTTGTGCGCAATAAATATACAGTTTTTTCAATGAGTGGCACTGTAGCTCTCCAGTCTGTCAAAATATTTTTTTGGAGAGCTACAATTCTGCAGCTAGTAAAATACCAGTACCCTATATCAATCTCAATTCAACCGTACACCCTTAATGAAGCATTTGGTCAATTTGTATCAAATCACTTAATTGAAGGCTTGCGTTTGAATGTTAAAACAAATCGAACATTAGGCCATAATAAAAATATTCCTAGATTCTCATCCCCGCCCGCCCCGATTTTATACCCCCACCTCGATTTTTTTAAATTTCTGTTTTTCTTCGTCTTAATTCTGATCGGGATCGGTATTCATCTACCATTCTACTTTCGTTTTAAATCCCGCGAAAGTCGACATGATTTTGACAGCTGAAAAGATGGTAATTGCTGTAATACATGCGTATATATTTTAAACAAGGGTCACTGGTTGAAAAAGATTGGTGATGATGTGAAGTAAGAGATAATTGAACTTTTACTATGACTTTTATTCGGGTATTGTAGATAAAATTACACCGACTGACCAGGTCAATAAAAAATCTGCAAAATTGAAAAAATAAAAAATATAAAATAAAAGCCGCCCGCCCGCCTCGATTTAAAAAAAAAATTGGATGAGAATCTAGCAATTTATTTATAATGGCCTTATAACATTGTTTTTATCTTTTTAACACTCATATTTCTCTATCTTGTTCTAAGCAATGTTAAAATAAACTTAATTGAGCAAAGAAATGGCTGTAAGTTTTGCAGTATATCGATTAATAGTTAAGTAATGTAAGTAGTGCCTTTTCGTCTTCTTCCCAATCTTCACCATACCAGTTTACATGTAACTACTAGATATACTACGTACATTATCGAACTGGTCTTTGAATTACTTTTATAAGAACTTCTTATTTCATTTCAGCATGTTGTACTTTAACTCTAAATTTAGACGTTCATAATGGAATTTTAACCAAAATATCAAAAGCGTAAAATTAATATAAGTGGCTTAATAGCGTAATTTAGTGGTGAAAAGCGGAAGGGTAAGCAGGTCTTTTACACCTGCTCAAAGGGCATGTGCTGAAAAAAGATTTGGTGAAGACTGATAAAATGAGGATTTCATTTGTACATGTTTTCCTTATATCATGTATATATGCATGAAATAATGATTGCTGTATAAATATATTTTTGTAAATGTAAAGTTAACGTAAATCTTATCAAATGTTCAAAAGACATCGTATTTTTTAATTGTATATATACTGTAAAATCACATCTTTTCGTGGGGTCAAATTTTCAAGGTTTGAGGTAAAAATACTGGTTTGTGGGGACTAGTTTTTGTGGTTGGAGAATGTTTAATAGTAATCAGCTGGTAATCCACAAGAAATTTTAAATTTTGTGGTGGTCTCTCTATGCCTCCAAAACTAGGAGTGAAACAGTTCACCGCGGTATCGGTTCACCGCGGTATTTTTTCTCGGTTCGATACACGGTACAAAATCTCTATTTTCGGTTCGGTTCGTTTTTCGGTCGGGATCGTCATTCCGTCGAGTTTGGCAGAAGGTGTAAACATGCTCCTCCATACAATTAGTTCAAAAACGTGAATTTTTGTGGACTTAAAGTTTGAAAAATATTTTTTTATACTCAAATTAATTAAAATTGATTTCTTCTATCCATTTTGCACATAAATTATTTGACTAGATTGAGAAAAGGAAGCATAAAACAACAGTTGAATTTGTTTCCTTCTATTAAAATGTATCGTATCAAAAATAACCGAACCGAGACCAAATTTTTCAATACCTATCGAACCGTGAAGGAGGCGTATCGTTTCACCCCTATCCAAAACACTATGAAAATTAGTGATTTCACAGTATGTGTTATTGTACTGGTACATGTATATGATTGATTGTATGTTGTTTACCGTCATACACTCAATCATATACCAGTACAATAATTGTACTGGTATACAATACAATCAAACTTGTCAAATTAAAAAAAAATACACCTCATAAAAAATTAAGAAATTTAGCATGGAGTGTGTCATGATTAGTGGATACCAAATTAAGGAAGTTTCGATCCTGGGCTTTAACAGCACTGTTAAGTTTAGATTCCTATTTTTCCATGCTGGACTTAGCTGGTTGCAAATAGAGTTGTTTTTTTGCAGTGAGAAATGTTTTATGCTGGTTCTGAAATATCTAATTTAAAATGTTTACTTACAAATTCTTTCATTATATCGTGACAAACACAGTAAATATATTCTGAAATAACCGGGAAAAAATGAGCCATTTTTTACAATTTTAGCATAAAATTAACACCTTTTTGGTAATATCTAAAAATTTACATCATAGACACCCTCATTTGTTTTTCTTTTCTGAATATATAAGATGACTTCGATCAATCTGCTTAAGATCAGCAAAAGTTTAAGACTGTACAACAATTTTCTTGCTTGTTTTAAATTTTCAATGCCAGAAAATCACATTTTATGAGTGCAGAAAAGGTCAAATAATTGATGATGTGAAGCATTTTGAAACTTTGTCTTTTGTCAAAATTTTTTCATTTTTTTTTAAATAGACTAATAGTTTATTTTGTTGCATCATCATGTAACATGACTTATTTGGATAAAAACATTGGAGATGTGATTTTTGATTAAAACCAAATTTCAGTGCAAAAAGGCTATATTTAATGTACTGTAGCACCAAAAGATGCATATTGACCCCCATTTTTTGTTTTGATTTTTAGTTAATATATGTGTGCATAAACTAAAAATATTCTTGACAAAAAAAGTTTAAGACTTTGAATATCAGGATTCAACATCGTTAAATGTACTGTAATGCTGAAATAATCATATTGCGTTGTTTTGATAAATTATGTGCCACTCATCAAGCTCGTCATAATAGCAGGCGCAGCGTGCTCAATAGACTAACGTGTAAAATTAGAAGAAATTTGAATGAAATCTTACATACGTGCAACTTTCGAAGAATTCCTTTGCTCCCAAGGTTCCATACGAATTTATTTTAAAACATACAATAGACCAAGAATAACTGTTCCTTTCCAAGATACGTTTACTTTTCTTTATTTGCACAAAGCTTAAAAGTAACAAAAAATATTTTCATATACTCTACAACGTATTTCATTAAATATTGCACCAGACTTGTAGTCTCGTTAAACAACATGCTTCGCTGCAGAACTGTAGCTCTCTGCTTGAGAAAATTCGGACAGATAAAGCAGAAAGCTACAGATCCAAGCATTGTAAAAACCTTCGATTTACGCCGATGATTTTTTGTCTCTATTTCAGGTATTTATTTCATTTAGTTTAAGCAATCTCTGGCTTTTAGAATGGTATCCAATAATAATTCATATAGTGTATTTAACTCTTATATTTGATACTTTGTTTACCTTTTAACACACTGAAACAGTCCTGTATATAGTTTTGTAATGTCAGTTTAAAAGAGTTCCATTTTGACGTCTGTAACCACAAACAACCATTTGTTAGCTGTTGAAAGATAAGTAAATGATCAAGAATTGAAGTTGAATGTATGATCAGACTTGTCAAAATCCGTTGGTCCTGTCGGCAAGGCCGGTAAAAATTTGTCTGGACCGATTACATTTAAAAAAACGTCGGTCCAGATGACCGTTTGAAAAAAAATGAGTGTAATGCAAATTTAATAAAGGTCGGGATCGGGATGCGTAGTTCAAGGTCACAAACACAGAAAAAAATGGCCGCGTACGCAGCATGTCGACGCTAGCTAAGTAAATTTGTTATAGCAACAGGGACCAACCTAGACCCAAAATTTAGGGAGACTTCACTCCTCCCTCAGAGAAATTTAGGGAGTTTTGAAATTTAGGGAGACTTCTTAGCGCGCGTGATGCTCACTGATCATTATAAAACTTTATAAAAATGAAATTATTTCATTGTTTTTAACTTAAAATACTTTTCAACTACAGCAAAGCTCGTTGCAAAGCAACGAGTAGGTCTTCCGTCCTGTTTTGACCGGAAGTGACGTCAACAAAAGAAAGCAATGAGCTTAGTCGTCTCCAGTCACTTTATAATTTCAAGTTTGCATCAAAACTTTAAAAAATAAACTATTTTTGGCTACTTCCGGTATGACCGGAAGTGATGTCGATGGACGGAAAATTAAGTTTTATGCTTCCAGTGACATATTTTACCCAAAAACTTGTCAAGAACGGCAAAAATATGCATTTTCTGACTACTTCCGGTTTGACCGGAAGTGACGTCGCCGGACGCATTTTGACAACTTCAATGGATTAAGCTTGACATTTTGAACAACTTTGCTTCTTGGGTGTATTACAAATTCTCAATACTTTTTGAGATATCTGGAAAAAACTTTTGGCCCCTCTAGATCCCTTAATTTAGGGGTCAGCCCTTTTTTGAGATATCCTTTGAAAGATCTTGTAATTCTGCACAAATTTTATTCTATATGTTTTAACAAAATATTTTTAGTTTAGAAGATAAAAGGTAAAATATGTGTAATTTTTCGCTCTTTTATGCGTTCTAATTTTTGACCCCTATATAGCGCCATTTTGAATAAAGAAATCGAAAAACAAAAACTGGCATGCACAACTTCAATCCTTCTGTTATCTAAAATCAGTAGAATTTCTGCTCCAGCTTTTGTGGTGTCTGAGCCTTTATCTGGAAACGAAAGCCTACAAATTTTCATTTAAAGGGAAATAACTCAAAACCGGAAGTGACTTTTTGAAATTTTAGATAGCATTCTGATAGAGTTTACTAACGTCTATAAACTCTGAAAATTTGAGCAAAATCCATTGAGAAATGAGTGAAATATGAGGCCTCAAAGTTGGCGTCTAGGAAAAGGAAAAAAAAAAGAAGAATAAGAATAATCTTAATCATCAGAATCAGTAGAAGGTCTTCCGTTGGAAACGGAAGACCTTAATAATTTTTTTCTGTATTGAAATCCTAGTAAAAATAATTTAAGAAGGAAAAAAAGAATCTGAATTTTTTTTCCAATTATAAGTTATATCTAGCAAATAAAAAAATCCAAATAAAAAAAAAATGACAATGTAAAAGTTTTTTTTTTTCATTTCTTGCATAATAATTAATATGCACAATTCAATATATGATTTAATATGCAAATTCTCTCTTTTCATTTTAAAATTTGAAGCCTCATTGCATAGTCATAATTTTGTTATTATCTCTTCTAATTTTGTTTTCAATCTTAATTTTTTTTTTCTGAAAACGTTTTGATGTACTACGTACAGCATGCTGATTGAACTCTGTATATCAGACGTGTAATTTCTTAGACAGTCAATAACTACACAATTTAACAGTAAAATAGGTCTGTATTCACAGCATGAATTAATTATTTAGCAATAAAAAGATCTAAAATCATCTTCAACATCTTTGGCATGACATCGATATAGCTGACCAGCTGTTTAGCGTCTGGTTGTGCATAACTTGTAACAATGGACTTTATCATACCCGGAAGTGTAAAATATAGAGGAGTTAGGACAGAGTATTCGATGCATTGGTCATTAGTAGTGAAACAGGTGCAAGTGTCCTGCTGTTTCGTTTATTTCAGCAGTAATAAAACAGGATTTATAAACTACTGACGATTCTACCGTGTTTCTTAGTAGATTTTCTTCATGATTTTCAATAATGGGGTTGCAAATGTTACGGCGACTTTAACTTCGCTTTCATGATAAATTATGGCGAAGTTTGGAGCCCAAAAGCGACTATTTTGCCTCAGTTGCCCCCTCGGTTGGTCCCTGTAGCAAAGTCATAAAACTTGTCATTTATGTCTATGTTAAAGACTCTCTATCCCAAGAAAGGAAACTTGTTAGATTGAAGGCAATTGAAAATAATGAAGGACATTTTGGTGCTGTTATTCATATGATTTTACCAGCATCAAAATAACATACAAGTATCTGGTCTGACAAAAGTTTGACTGGTCCGACAAAACATTTGACTGTGTCAGACCAAATGTCTGACAGCGATTAAAAAATTTCGACAAGTCTGTATGATTAATTATTATAAATATCATTTAAAATTATTTTCAAATCTGGGGAAAGTAAGAAATACATGAAAAAATACCATCGGCATAAATCAAAGGTTTTTACAACGCTTGGATCTGTAGCTCTCTGCTTTATCTGTCCGAATTTTCTCAAGCAGAGAGCTACAGTTCTGCAGCTACAACATCCTCGGCTGTCTCCGTAAATTCCAATGTCATGCGAGTCACAGTGACGTCACAGTCTACACTGTGTCTCGTGCAGTTTGATGTACAACAGTTCAACTATAAGCTGTGACATAGGACTGCGTTCGCCCCAACGGTCACACTGTACAACATATTACATTATGTATTTTGTAAAATTTATAATTGTGTTTTTTTTATCATGAAAACCCGATGACCTGCATATAGCATAATGCATCAAGTCCCTCTTAGTCTTGAGTTAAAATAAAACTTAATTATCCTAATGGCTCACCATACCTGTCATCTTCGCCGATAGACGATCAAGATGTTCATGCTGTCGTTGTACTGCCTACTGTTGATCTACCGCCTCCCGCGGAGGAAGTCATGTTTTCAGTTCCAGGCATTGGTGCAACGGTAGTAGATGTCTTAAGCTCTGGTGCCCATAAGAAGCTGTAGTAAATAGCCAACACAATGGCGGCCAGTGAAACTGCAAGAACGTATGCCAACACTGTCGCAAGGCGTACCCACTTCTTGTTCGTCTTTGACGCCATTTTACTTTTATTTGACTTTTCTGGTGTAAATGCGGATCCTTTGACACCTGTTCCTGTTGGATTTCCTCTAAAAGTAGTAGAATTCTCTTCCTTTTCCATGACGAATACCTGCTTCAGCAACTCCGACGTAAATCTATAATTAGATAGGTGGCGCCCCAATTAAAATGCCGATCCCGATTGGCCGATGATATATACACGACCGTCGTGCGCATAGTGAATAAAGTCTATTTACACGACCGTCGTGCGAATAGCTAATGCAAATTGTTGAGATATTTACACGACCGTCGTGCACATACGTAAGACAAAAATCTATTTACACGACCGTCGGTTTTATGACAATTTTTTTTTTTTGGTTAAAAAGTGTATTAAGAAATCAATACTAAAGTAGGCGAAATGCTTATAAATGCGTCCTGGCTCTGGTGGATAGGGTAAACCCAGACCTACCAAAATAGTAAGCAGTGGCAATTTAAGGGGGGCGCACCCGGCGCGCGCCCCTAAAATTGTCAAAATTTACGTAAATCACAGTTTCGTCTAGAAAATGTAAATATGTATACTTGGTAGACCTCATTTTTACCCTACAAAATCTCTAGAATCCAGGAGCTTCCGGGGGCTTCGCCACCTGGGCCCCCACCAGGGCTTTGCTCTGGACCCACTGGGGGCCTCAAGGCGGCCCCCAGACCCCTTGCCTACTTTTGGAGCCCCCTCAACTTCAATTCCTGGATCCGCGCCTGGTAAGCAACTATTTTATTAATTAAATACAAATACAAGGGTAGTTCTAATAGAAACAAATTTACAATACAACGACCTGCCCAATGGACCCAAATGTCAATTAATTATATAAATTAATATCACGAAAAAAAGTTTTTGCGATGTTTTCTTGCCAAAATGTCTTTTTGTACTTTAATTACTGCGTTCCGAACTTAACTGGGGACGAAAAACGAATGCCATAATAAGTGAAGGTATGAATAAATATATATAATGGTCGTGCGACCAGCTGATAAATATTATAATAAAAAACACGATGGTCGTGCAAATAGTCACTGAAAAATTAATATACACGACGGTCGTGCAAACAGCCACTGAAAAAATTATGTACACGACGGTCGTGCGAATAACCGTTGAGAAGGTAAGTGCACGACGGTCGTGCATATAGACACTGCCATCCCGATTCTTATTTCAAATGCCCATAAGAACTAAAGAAGCATCTTCTGTTTGATTGAACGAAGCACAAAAAAGAAAGAAAAACAATTCATTTATTTAATGCCTGACAAGTAATACAAAATGTAATCAGATGTTATTACCATCAAGAGGGGACGATCATGAATTTATTTAGATCTGTTTTCCAATCGGCTTATTTAATTTTTTTTCTAAAGAGAAACACATTTTTATTTTTTTAAACTGAAACGACTAGAAACTGTTTTGATTATACATTTTAAAATTACATTTTTTTAATGTATTCTCTCCTTCTTTCGTATAAATAATGAAGAAAAGGTTTTGGTAGCAATGGCGGATCCAGGGGGGTTGGGGGGGGGGGGGGGGGGGGGGGGGGGGGGGGCCCCCCCCCCCCCCCCCCCCCACTCATTGATTTTTTTTTTTTACAAGTGTTATTTTATCATTTTGATGCATTGATAAGACTCTAATAAACATGAACCCGTTGTTTGTACAACTGTGAAATATACATCAACTACGTAACAGGAAATCACTTTCCGGTTGAACGCACACAATACACAGGTAATCATCAGAGAGAGTGCCTCCGAGATCGGGTAGTCCGTGCATCTAGTGAAGTCACAAGATCACAGTACAATGTAGTTAGGTACCAACAGAAAACTGCATATTTACGGTGCTGATCAGTAATATTCTTTTGCTGATAAAATGCATGTTTTTAAAAACTATGAAATCAATAAATTATTATTCATTTTTTTTTTTTACCGTTTTAAAAATTAAATTAATATAAGGCACTCTCTCTGTTGATTACCTGTGTATTGTGTGCGTTCAAGCGGAAAGTGATTTCCTGTTACGTAGTTGATGTATATTTCACAGTTGTACAAACAAAGGGTTCATGTTTATTAGAGTCTTATCAATGCAAAAAAATGATAAAATGACACTTGTAAAAAAAAAAATTCAATGAGCGGGAGGGTTTTTCCGAACCCCCCCCCCAACCCGCCACTGTTTTATTCTGATTCATGTGATATGTACTAGTACTAAGTCATTAAAATGACTTAGTTCACATCGATTCTATCGATAACTTTGATCAAAAATCAAAATACATGGAAATATTATACTAAGCGCATCTCTGATATAAGCAAAACTTATCTGCCCGACATTATACAAAAAAAGGAATCTTGGAAACTATATAATACGTATTCAGACAATGATAAATCATGCCAAGAAATCCCGTCCATTTTCTACAGTTATGGAGTCAATAAAATTGTAATTGCATGATTGCATGATGCAAATCACCACACAATACATGTATTCCCTCTGGCAAGTGAATGAACGGCAGCCGATTAATTCGAGGGGATGGGTCCTGAGTTTTCAGTTTTCTATAATTAAACTTCTACCCATGCAGAGACATAAATAACAGCTAGAGACTCGCAACTCCTCCATTAGCATGACATGTTTGTTCACCGAAATATGTGATGGCCCTGAAACTATCCTAAGAATAAAGTTTTAAAGATTTTTAAGACCGCGGAACATTAACTGGCAAGATTGAAAATACACAGCTTACGTCATTTCTATCTGTTACAATCAAAACAATTAATGATAGACAATGATATGGGCGGGTACAATTCGACGCGGACGGCCGAGAAAACATTGGATTGAAATTACAGTTTGAAATTCATTTTCAATCCACCTCAGCTACGCTAGAAGGCACATTATTACTGATTGACCCAGAAGACAAATAATTTCAATTTTGGTACAGTTTGAAAATATAAATCAGAATTTTCTGTCCAGCGTTTTAAAGAAATATATGAGGGGACAAATACAGTATTTGATTTCTGTTTGGTATGATCTGACTCGACATATTTTGAAAGCCCCCCCCCCCCCTCTAGATTCAAATGACCATCTCCTGAAAAAATAATATATGTCTTCGACTTCTAGGACTTTTACCAGTGTCCTAAAATTATATTATAGGCTACAAACCCATAACAATATTAATATCAACCAACATGTATTTGGGAATCATTTTATTGAAATTATTTGTCTTTTGAATCATACATTCATACACATTGTTTCAAGCCACGGTCCGGGGTCCGCATATAGCTCTCTCCTACCCGTGGCTGCTTAACCACAAAAAGTTTCGGAATCTTGAATATTCACGCCTCTCTATTGTGACGTCATATTCAGTCAATGACAAGTTTTGTTTCCATCAACAATTTCCATCAACAGTATACAAGAAATATTTCGTGCACTGTGATTGGGTATTGAAAGGTCACATCAAAGATGCTTTACTCGCATTGGTCAATATTTTAATGAACTACGAGATATTCTCTTCTCATTCAACCACAGCCAGAATGGGAGAGGATCGTGTATTTTGGCCGTGGTTTGCGACGATGATTCACACATTGCTTTTGAAAAAAACAGCTCCGGTGGTTTGAAAATAAATTTCAAACTGTAATTTCAATCCAATGTTTTCTCGGCCGTCTGCGTCGAATTGTACCCGCCCATTTCATTGTCTATCATCAAATGTTTTGACTGTAACAGTTAGAAATGACGTAAGCTGCATATTTCCAATCTTGCCAGTTAATGTTCTGCGGTCTTAAAATATTATTTATGTCTCTGTTTTACCCCAGATTTAGCCGAGTCTTTATGCCCTAAAAAAATATAATCTAAGATGGAAAAGAGTCATATACATGTATATACATTCACTATTTTATACGTTTGTTTGTCCAACTTGTCTTCAGAGTGAGGTTCGAATAGACCAGCCCCTATGCATTTGCGATTTACCTAGTTCTTTTTAATTTTCTCTTTCACATCTTTCACTGCCCCTCCACTTGTCTGCGTGCTACATGTACATGTATGGATCTGAACCTGTGAAGACCTTATCGGTGACCCATAGTTTACAGGAAAGTAATGGGTGTGCAAAATTGGATCGATAAAGTCTTAGGGCTAGACTTGGAGGTTTTCAATTTTTTGTCCTATAATCTGCTTTTCTTTGGCATTGTAGTTGTCATAGTTCTACAGTTTCTAAATACACCGTACGGTAGATATGCGCGTGGGGGTTGGGGTGTGGACGTGAACGCTAAATTGGCATGGTTTGTTCAGGAGATACCTGCCTTTTTAGTGCCGGTATTACTAATTTACTGTGTAGAAGGTCCAAAAATAACTCATATTCCGAATAAAATTCTTCTAGGATTATTCTTATTACATTATTTTCAAAGGTATGTAGAACAAACATTCATATACATGTATATGAAAGATTGCAGAACGACAGTGATTGTTTTTGTTTTGTAATATGTATGGGGCACCGCTCGGACAATCTTTAAACATTACTTTTCAAACTGCTATGTATGAGATTTATACTTACATTGTATTTGTTCTAGATAAGTAGACTCTTTCAGAAAAAAAAAATATTTGTTTACTTATAATAATTAATTAGATTATGAATGTATAACGGCTTTATATCATAGTGAACCACTGTCGCCTTTATCTCGGGGGTTTTGTCAACTTTCGATCATTAAAAGTCTGTATTTGCCTATATGTTTGTTGTTGAAGACCGATGATTAACTTGCTACAAAATTCCATTTCAGATCGATAATTTACCCTCTCCTGATCAGGGGCGGTAAGCCTACGCCGCTTATTCCCTTCCTTCTCGCCTTTGCATTCTGTGCGTGTAATGGCTATCTCCAGGCCGGATACATCATCAAATATGCAGACTTTGGCAGTGAGTGGATGTGGAATTGGAGATTTTATTTAGGTAGTAAATATCCAATTCTTCTTCCCTGTTTATATTAAGAAATGGGAAAAGAAATGCATTTTAAAGTTCACTTTGTCTTTCATCACCATTCTTTTATTTCTAAAACAGTAATGTATAAATTATGCATTTAATTCATTTCCAGGAATCTGTTTATTTTTTATGGGGATGTTTACGAACCTTCAGGCTGACCACATTCTCAGAAATCTTAGAAAACCAGGAGAGACTGGTTATAAGATTCCCAGAGGTACGTTGCTGTTTTGTTTTTTGCTCAATTGGTCAATGAAAAGAACATGTAATGGTAAAGCATCCGACGGTTGTCCGTTTATTTGTCTGTATAACTATTTTTTTTAATCATATACGTACATGCTAAACAATTAAACATATACTGTACTCTATTCTTGATGAAGAAATTCCAACCAAAGAAAAGCACTTTGTTAGATTTCTGACAAATAATTGTTTCTTGACATTCATGAAATAAACCAAGAGAATGACGAGAAGTAATATTATACCTTCCAAGGACGACGGTATACAGACAGAGCGTCTGAGGCCTGTTCAACAGAACGAACGCGTTCGCGAGCGCTCACCAAAATTCCGCATACTTCCAATAAAAATGTTCGCGAGCTCTCACTTTGTTGAATAGGCCCCAGGTTAACCTTTCAGTTTGTAGGACCTATGCCAGTAAAAGAAACTAATGAAGAAATACATAGACAAGAAGTTCTCAAAAATAATTAATATGACCTGATAGGTGTAGGCCAGTTTACTGTTTAAGTTTGTTGCTAAAGACGGTAAGCCTTTTAAAAAGCTCCCATTGTTGCTTTGGAACGGTTAATCCCCTTCTTCATAGAGAACTGAAAAATATGGATGGACAACCAGAAAGTTATAGTGTGACCCATTATTAAAAACAAAATCCGGAACCGAGCGAAACTTTTGTGCGGAATAACATTATAAATATTCATTTTGTTCTATGGGTGGCTCTGTTGCTCTCGGATATATTATTAGATTTCCATTTCATCGGACATCTACAGTTCTGCAGCATCATGTACCTTCTACCGTCCATAATATTGAACATTACTCCAGTACGCCTCGGTTTACTTTACAAAGAGAAGGACGTGTTATAGATTTATCCAATTTCATTTTATAAAATTGAATTTTAAATGTGAACTTTTTTCAGGTGGGATGTTTGAATATGTTTCCGGCGCCAATTTTTTGGGTGAGATTTTGGAGTGGTTTGGATTTGCGCTGGCCAATGGCAGTCTTTCGGCCTTTTCCTTTTTCTTCTTCACTCTATGCAACATAGGACCACGTGCCTGTCATCACCACCAGTGAGTTGATTTTGTTTCTTTATATAGTAAAAATGGTGCCTTACTCAGCTTAAACATGTAAAAATAAATCAGAAGAAAGTATGGATAGATCCATGTATTCCTATAAGCCTTGATTGAATGGACAAAAGTATTAGGATCTCTGTTCTGCTAAGTTTTTCCAAATACACATGTAGTGGCACACACAGCTTAGTTGTCATATGTATTCATTAAGGTTTTCATACTTTCCATCCGATGCAGAAATAGATACTTTATCATTGTGAAAGTTAGCCTTAAATAAGTAATCTAAAGCAATAATCAATTTGCATGTTTTAAAACACTTTAATATACATTTACTTTTAAAATTTCGAATAATATTAAGTATTTATTGCATCTTAATCTTGGCCAAGCGTTACAAAAACTCGTGACACCTATTCCTTCGTGTTTTAATTTTGGTAATCTGATCAAATCTTGTTTTTAAAAGACTTTTTGAATGTTTACTGTGTGTTATATTTATTTTCTATGTATATTCTTTCTTTGAATAGGTGGTATAAACAGAAATTTGAAGATTATCCCCAAGAAAGAAAAGCTTTAATTCCATTCATTATATGAAGAAACCACAAAATCACAAACGACTTATTGCGTGAATATACATGTAGCTATACAGTGCAGCTATATTCGAGGAAAAGGTTGTGTCATTTTCTTTGTATGCAACAAGTTATTTAGGTCTAAATAAAGAAATCTTAACATATATGATAAAGTGTTTTTCTGTTATTATTTTATTTATGTATTTAGTTTTGTCTTGACATAACATGCATCTTGCGAAAACTTGAAATTGATTTTTTAAATATCTTTTGTTCTATCTATGTCAATATCTCAATTGACATAAATATACATCACAAAGTGTAAATTTTCCTAATAATATAACTACTTAACTAGAGTGTTCCAAGGAACGCACGTGTAGCCTGCTTTAAAGATATATATGCCGTATTAGTGTTTTATTTTTAAAGAAATAAATATATGTGGTGTCTCATCAAGTTATAAAAGTTATATACTTTCTGCAAATAAGACAATTCTACTCCATCACTTTTAAAAGTTATGAAATATTATTTTGTAAAAATTATTTTCTCTTCGAGTCGGATATTAAACCGCCTCTTATTGAAATATTCATGATCATGTGGTCTCACATGCTCACAGCAAACAATGGTTCAATCTCGTGAATGAGCCGAAAAGCACGATGGTCTACTACGTTTTTACTACAAACACGTGGGTTAGGGAAATTTAGGATGCGATTTCAAATGACGGCTGGAGAGTCAATTTACAATTTTTTGTGTTTGAGAAAAACAGGAAGAAAAGGTACTAATTGAATTCCCATACTCACATTAACAAACAAAAGTTTTTCTTGTTAAAAAGCTCACATTAACAAACAAATTCAGTTTTTTTTGTTGAAAAGTACTTTGAAATACCGCTCACAAAGTCTCCACAAGTAAATAAAACTCCAGTTTTTAAACTCGATATTCATAAAATTGTCATGTAACTGGTTGAATTAGTTGTTGCTAAGTTATTACTACATGTAGAAATTGAAAGTTTATGCATTTATAAAAAAAAAAAAGACTCAAGTTTCACGTTTTTTTTAAATTACCTCTATATTAATTCTCATGTGCATTGATCGTAGAACGTGTATTGAGTAGCATACTGTATGCTTCGAAGTTGTACACATTGTAAACATTGTCAATACGTGAGCACACCTCAGAGTTGGTTGCTTTTTGTACCGAGAAATATATAGTCACGTGAAATTGTCTTTTCACTGACAGTACAGCATAGCACGGGGAAACTGTAAACAAACGGACCTGTACAATGGATTGGGGAAAACTCTAATTTTTATCATTGTTAATCATTTGTATGCAAATGTGAGCATGGGATTAGTAGATAATAATGTACATAATGCATTAAGCGTGTAAATGCTTGTGAAAATGCATCACGTCAATACAAGAGCGATTTAAAAAACTAGTCTTTTAGAATAACACATGTAGTACATGTATTTTATGTAGTAACCCATAAATGCATTAAATGCAACTCATTGAGCTGATTGGACGATTTGTCAGTCATGTTGGTTCCTCACTGAACAGACGTCACAAAAAAAGTTTCCTCGATCTGATGATTCTCGCGATGCTTTTCCGCGCACATGCGCAGATCCAGCATATACATCAGTCCCTTATAAATATGCATGAGAATATCGTGTTCTTTTCTTGACCAGTACTTTGTTAATACCGAATAATATTTCGTCCAATTTGCCAGAATGCTTCATTTTTGATAGCTTATCATACTTCAGAAATTTTTGTTTGATTTCAGCTGTGCAAAAATACTGTTTAACACGGTATACATATCTTTAAGCTTCTTAAAGATGTAAACCTAAGACTGGTCAGGCAGTTATTAATATGCTACAAGCATATAAGTATTTCATACAAAATAGAAAATCTAGCATTGATAATCGTTCATAAATGCACAAAAAACATCCACGGATGTACATAGTATAAGACTGCGTTTGAGTTTGTCAATCAAAGAAAATGATCCCAAACCCTTAATGTAGGATTCTTCTCATATTTCTTGTATTTGAAAAGAAGATGGGCGCATTTGGCGGGTGATCTGCAGGAATCATTTGTACGAAACATTTATGGTTTAAATGTCCATGATTTGGTTGGCTGAACATACCTGGTCAGATTTTACAAACACGTCCATGGTTTTTTTTTTTCATTTAGTTTGAAAGACATTCTGAAATTGTAACATTTATGTCCATTTTTTTCTAGGGGGTACTATAACATAGTAATATTTCACAAAAAATAAAACCTAAAATATATTTAATGCATAGATGCATGATACGTGTACATGTGCATTATAAAATAGAAATAGAATTGATTTCGCTTGAGAACCAAACTGAACCAAAATTTATCTAATTCAAAATTTTAATACATCAGTACGTATACATAAAACGAAACTCACAAAATAAATGGTTGCTTGCCTGAATAAAAAAAAAAAAATTAACGCCCCATGCCAGGCTCGAACCAAAAACTTTTCGCTTCGAGTGCACTGAACAGGTAGCCTACCTTTCTGAGCTATCACCGCTACACATATATAAATGTCTTTAAAAGGACAAAGACGCACCAAATTGACACATTTGGATTTTTTGGGAAAAAGTTCATTTTTCGTGGTCTCTGGGTCTTCTCTCCATTTTTTAAAAAAGTGTAATCGTTTCTTTGAATTAAAATACACACAACTAACGTTTCAAAATCATGGAGAGAAGACCCAGAAATAGAAAATTTTTAGAAAAATGTGTTTCAAAATGTACAATTTTGTACCAAATGTCTGATATGGCCAACTTTCAAGTTATTTTTTTAGCAAATCAAAGCTCAATTTCGGGAAATTCTTTTCCGTTCCTGTTGCACAGGAACCCGATAAATTAAAAAAATGTTAAAATTTCATGTGACATGTCAATAAAATTTTCACTTTTCAATTACGCCCAGGTTCCTGCCGAATGCCAATCAAAAGCGCCCTCGTTCTTTATGAAATTTTTACAGAATCAAGATAATATCAATAAGTGATGGTATCAGTAAAATTAAATTTGACCGTTTTATATTAGAGACAAGGTCAGTTCAAGGTCATTACCTTTTTCCTGGACAATGAACAATGGAAAATTTTTGTTGCAAATTATGCGATCCCTACTTGTCTTTCAAAAGATTGAATGTTTTTCTTTTTGCATAAAAAGATAATACCACAAAGGACCTATTAGATGATATTAACAAATTGCCATAAATAATTTAATTAAAATGGATATGGGCTAATCCGAATTTTCTCTAATTTTCTTAAATATTTAGGATATATTAGTTATTTTTATATGCTTCTTATATTTCAATTTTTCTAATTTTCACATATGATAAAGTTGTCACATAAAGATACAAAATGATGCAAAAACAAAAAGTTTTCATCGTTTACTAAGAGAGAAAAAAATACTTTTTACGGATTTTTGGTTCAAATCTGTACTCAGATTAGAAGGTTATAAAAGCTAACATAGATCTTGTATTCTTGTTTGGTTGAAAAATCATATTTATTTGATATATTTAAGAACTTTAGTCCCTTATTATTAATTAAACTTACATTTGAAAAGTTCTTCAGGTCTTTGATTGTGTAAAAATTATAACTAAATCCATTGTTTTATAATAATTTTGAGAGGCAGAAAAGAAGATATTTTCATACGCCACCAATCCGCCAAAAATATAGTTCCTGCTAGTTTTCAAACGAGGTGTTCGATTTCTATTCAAATTTGTACAATTGTGATGAAGAAAGAAAAATATGGTCTTTTAAATCTCTTACACCTAAATATATAAGACATATAAGCAAATGCACTTTGAATACTAGTATTTCATCTAGTCAGAAACCAGAGAAGAATCCTACCTTAAATGAATAATTAAGAAATCATTTTATATGTGTTAATACGTGTTTCAAAGTCTTTACAGCAATTGTCACTCTACACGATCCGTTGTGGGATCCCGATCCAGATGTATTTTCATAATATTTAAATATCAGTTTGTGTGGTTACTGAATATCATACAATTTCAAAGAACAGTATTATGAGCTCATAAACATTTATAAATATTATACTTTCATGTAAATTAGTTGAATCTGATTGGTCGAGAAACATTTGTTAAAAAAACACTATTAACCGCTGAATAATGAAGCCACGTCCTCCAGCGTAGCAACAGTCAACAGTGCTTGACGACGGGTGATATTAAAAAAAATAGCGACTGCGCAGAATTTATACGGTTCACTGTTATATGTATTTGTATAAAACATTCAGTATAATATAATAAATATTGCATGTAGTTGAGTGTAACATTGAAAATTTTTACCCCTCGAAAACCATTGTCCTCGGTTGACAATGGTTTTTCTTGGGGTGAAAATTTTCAAATTTTCAATGTTACACTCAAGTACATGTAATATTTATATAATGTTAATTTACTACATGTAATATTTATATAATGTTAATTTATCAACACCCGCCACTAAAAATTCTAAAGTCTTTAGTTAAATCAAATTGTCCGGGGTATTTTTGTAAAGTAGGTCAAGGTCAAGTGAATTGTAACGCTGATAATGTTTTATGGCAATCAGTTCACATGCTAAAATTACCCCTTAAATGTTTTTAAAGTAAAGTAATCCCTTAGCTTAGTGCCTCTCTGCTCCGCAGACGACACAAAAATGGAATTATAATCTTGAGCTTGAAATGATGTACGTACACATTGAACTAAAACTTATATTAAACAAAAGAGAACACATTGGTTGACACAAGGGAATATATTTTACAAACCGTAAGAAATGAAAACGCTGGAGTGATTATCATTACAATAATAGGTAATCCATTCAAAATTTTGAATTACAATTCGAGAGAACGAATCATTTGGCAATCTTTGGGAAAGATTGTCGAGTGTATAATTCGAGATCTCAAATTACGTTTTATATTTTTGAAATATCAACATATCACTTCAGAGATAACCTGTCCCCTAACAGATTTTGCAATATATCACCAGAAAAACTAGAATTACAATAGCTTATAATTTATGTTATATGGAGATAACGAACAGGAATCAAACATTCAATCGAAAGTCCATTTCATTGTTTAAACATTGACAAATCAAAAGGGGATGGATTGTTTGAATTAAGAATTATCTTTTTATTTGTGAGGCTTCTTGCCAGGCCTGTACTCGTTTTGTATACAGCGTTTTTCGGGAGGGGGGCTTGCAACATCCATCCAAAATATAATTTCATATAAATCCTTAATTTTTCCAAATTCGAAAATCCCTTTTCTTGTGAAGATGCGAGGATTGGATCTTTCTAACTCTAGCTAACTTGGGCGATCAGATTTTGAAACGCAGTTCGCAATTCGCAATTCAAAAGTGAACTGCATTCTAGAACACAGTTCGCAATTCAAAAATTTAACATAGGTTATAGGGTCTGAAATTTTGTGGGTGGGTTACTAGGGTTCAGTTACCACTTCTACGAAAAAAATGGTGATGGTACCATCTCTAGTTTCCGACATATGGCCCTCCAGGTTTTGCCCTACTATACGAGGGACGTTCAATAAATAATGTCATCGGTGCTCGGAAAGAAACAAAAAACGCTTTTCTATGATTTAGTCTTAATGATTAAACTAAAATATTCTCTTTGAATGAAAACACATGTCCGCAACATTTTTATTCAATTTCTAATTGTTTTTAGAACACATTTTTGAGTATGACCCTTCGTATACTGGAATATGGCAGATCCTATGATTTCCTGTACTTGTTTTTTTTCTTTCTGAAAGGTGTTTTTTTCAAGTTTGGGAAATGAAACAAGTCAAACGTTGAAAGTGCTGGCCAATATTGTTGGCGTCACAAAACATTAACTTTCTTTTTATCCCGCGAACTCTTTTACTCTTCATAGCCTACGGGTTTGGACGCTGTCATGAAGAAATTTAATGTAGTGAATTCCTCATTCTGGCTCCTTCCTCTCATAAACCTTTCACTTTTTTGCAAACATTTTGCTTTCTAGACTCTTCCAGAAATTGAAATTACTTCCCCAATAAGAATTTGAACAACAAGACCACTAATATTTAAGAAAAATAGCATATAAAACTGTTTTTGTGCTCTTCCAATTCTTTGCTCTTTTCAGCCCTTTGCTGTTTTGTCAGATGTATCTCATTGTAAATTTGTTTTGAGGGTTTAAAGCAAAATGGGTTCAAGTTTCATTATCTGTTTGAATTTCAGACAAACATGGATAAGTACATATTTTAATTTTTTAAAATAATTGTTTAGATATTCCTACACGCTGTCGTTTTCACTCATTTTTCAAAATATTGGGTGACCTTTGAGTATTAAACTTTTGTACTATCAAATGTTTCTTTAAAACACTATGAATTACCCCCAAAATGATGTCTATCAAATTTGCTATATGTCTCAATCAAATAGTCAGTGATAATTTGTTGAAATTTCGCAAAGATACATTGGTTGTTGTATGTCCTTGTAGCCAAGCACGGTACCCATTTTTGATGCCCATTAAAACATATTTGTTTATTGAAATTCACCTGCTCATGTGTGTATAAAACAGGCATTGGTTCCTGTAAATTAAACATATTTCAATTAATATATCTTTAAAATTCTTAACAAGTTTTACAGCAGCTTTAATGAAGCGTTTAATTTCAATCTAGTTTACTGATTCTTGACTATTCATTTTAAATGCAGTGTCTCGAGTAGCCCTTGTTTTCCATCCAATCACAATGGAATGATGTGATGAAAAGCGGTCACATAAACTGTTATCAAATCATTAAAGATTCAATAATTAGAGAAAGTCAAATTTAATGGCACATGATTTCTATGCTGTGTGTCATCGAGCTGATGACATTATTTATTGAACACCCCTCGTATAGTACTATGCGAATAAACACCTGGCTCGGGGACATCGAAGTCCCCTACCCCGGGGTCTGAAATTTTAGTTTCCGATATGGCCCTCCAGTTTTTAGCCTTACTATATTATACTCGACCCCGGGGTCTGAAATTTTGCGGGTGGGGCACGATACCACTATGAAAAAAGAGTTTCCGACATGGCTCTCCTAGCCCTACTATGGAATAAACAGACATCGAAGTCCCCTATCCCGAGATCTGAAATTTTGTGGGTGGGGCACTAGGGGTCAGATACCACTTGTATGAAAAAATGATGATGGTACCCTCTCTATTTCCAAGATATGGCCGTCCAGTTTTTAGCCCTACTATATAATACTATACGACTAAAAACCGGGCTGGGGGACATCGAAGTCCCCTACCCCTAGATCTGAAATTTTGTGGGTGGGGCACTAGGGGTCAGTTACAACTTCTATGAAATGGTGATTGTACCATCTCTAGTTTCCGAGATATGGCCCTCCTGTTTTCAGCCCTCACCATTTTTTCATAGAAGTGGTATCTGACCCCTAGTACCCCACCCTCAAAATTTCAGATCCCGGGGTAGGGGACTTCGATGTCCCGGAGCCCGATGTTTAGTCGTATAGTATTATATAGTAAATCTAACAACCGGAGGACCATATCTCGGAAACTAGAGAGGGTACCATCACCATTTTTTCATAGAAGTGGTATCTGTCCCCTAGTACCCCACCCTCAAAATTTCAGACCCGGGGTAGGGGACTTCGATGTCCCCGAGCCCGATGTTTAGTCGTATTGTATTATATAGTAGGGCTAAAAACTGGAGGGCCATATCTTGGAAACTAGAAAAAGTACCATCACCATTTTTTCATAGAAGTGATATCCGACCCCTAGTACCCCACCCTCAAAATTTCAGACCCCGGGGTAGGGGACTTCGATGTCCCTGAGCCCGATGTTTATTCGTATAGTATTATATAGTAGGGCTAAAAACTGGAGGGCCATATCTCGGAAAATAGAGGTGGTACCATCACCATTTTTTCATAGAAGTTGTATCTGACCCCTATTATCCCACCCTCAAAATTTCAGACACCATAATCTATGTTTAAATTTTGAATTTCGAACTGCGTTCTAGAATGCAGTTCACTATTGAATTGCGAATTGCGAACTGCGTTCCAAAATCTTAACGCCGCTAACTTGTTCAATCATAGAACAAGAAAAAAGGGGGGGGGCAAGCAGCTTTTTTAAAAACGACAAATTACGTTCTAAAAAAGACACCAAAAACTTTTAACAGAAAAGTTGCCATTCCCCGTCCTTCCGCATTCTAATTAGGGTCTGGTTGTAAATGACATGCCACCACAGTTTTTGTGGTCTTACCGAAAAGGTCGCCTCTGACGTTATGGAAAGGAAGTGCTGAAAGCCTTTTCTAAATGTATGACACAAAGGGGTGAAGACCCTTTGTTAAATATCAAGTTTTTGCTTAATTATATTTAAAAACTGTTAATTTAATTTGATTTTTTAAAAAGTAAATTTGAATTACGTATTCGTAAGTATCACGTAGCCATTTTTATCGTCCTTTTTTATGTACAGTGCATGTTCATTCTATTTAGATGACATATTTGGAGATAACAAATAGCAGTCAAGATCAAACAAATAGCAGTCAAGATCAAAAGTCCATAAACCAATACAAAATAGGATCAGAGCAAACACGGACCTCCAAAATATTAGAGGTGGGATCAGGGTACCATGGAGGAGTGAGCATCCCCTGCCAACAGTTTACACCCGCCGTGTGCTCCTTGTCATGATCGGGGAATAACAGAAAAAAGCCGTCTTCAACGCAGTGTATAAATAACAATTAGTATGAAACGTCAGTCAGCATTTGACTCAATGATAAATTGTATTTCCTGACAAGGTCATTGTATCAACCATAGAACTTACGAAATCAAAACTTTAAACGAAACTGCTGATATTCTTGTTTTATAAACTTGTTTGTCAATAGTTTACCACGTTTTAGAAATTGGTCATACGTAGAGCATGCTCTTGCGATCGAATCAACTGAGATACCGGTACATAAACTACGTATGAAGATGATGAAGGTTTATTGCTTTATAAGTAAGGGGAGTTGACGATAGAAAAATTAAAGTCATCACTTTATCATGAAACATATGGAGATAACGAACAGTATTCAAGATCGAAAGTTCATAAAACAATACAAAACAGGGACAGAGCAAACGCGGACATCCAAAACATCGGAGGTGGGATCAGGTGCCATGGAGATATGAGCATCCCCTGCCGACTGGTCACAACCGCCGTGTCTTCCTTGTCATGATTGGGGAATAACGGAAAAATCCGTCGTTAATTCAGTATATAAATAATTGACTAACAATTAGTATGAAAAATGTCAGTCAGCATTTGACTCAATGTTAAATTGTATTTGCTGACAACTGACAAGGTCATTGTATCGACCATAGAACTTACGAAATGATGACTTTAAACTAGACTGCTGATATTCTTGTTTCATCAACTTGTTTGTCAATAATTTACCTCGTTTAAAAATGTTCATACGTAGAGCATGCTCTTGCGAATCGAATCAACTGAGATATAATAAAGCAGGTGATGAAGGTATATTATGCATCACAGAGCTTGGTTTCTAGATCCAATGAACGTCTTTTTGAAGTAAAATATCCAAATATGAAACCGATGTGTCAGATTCTGTGGTATCTTTTATCTCATGCTTACCAGGATATATCGTATCGACATCGTAGGTCTGCTAATAACGGGGCGCAATTAGTAACCACGGGAATTCCAATACTAAGTAGATTGTTGGAAGACCTGGTCACTACAACAACATAGAAATTGTCAATCAGAAACTCAAGTACCTTTTTGATGTCGACTTCAGAGAACTTTCGGTACAATCAGAATGTTTTTAACAAAATAATTTTGCAAATGACCAGTTACAAGGTAAGTAAATTTACGAGTTCTTTTTTTATTGAAAAAGCAGCTGTCAATGATATCGAAAAGCCTGAAATTTAATTTATCGTGGGGAATGGTAGAGTATAAAGTTAAAAAGTCGCAAGTTTTTAAGCTGTTGGTTTTTGAAAAATCTTGTGAATTCAAATGATCCAAAAGTTCCTTGGAATTTTTAGGTCAACTGAGTAAACTCAGGTGACCTATTGCTATCTGTTTTCGTCCGTCGTCGTGCGAGGTCCGTCGCCCGTTGTGGTTTAACATTGGAACATTTTCAGCTTCTTCTCTGCAACCGCTCAACCAATTGCAACTAACCTATAGGCATAAAGCATCTATGTGTGAAGGGGAACAAAAAGTGCGATTTTCATGGTTCCTGCCCCCTGGGGCCTGGGCAAAAACTACAAAAATTAATGCAATCTTTAAAAATCTTTTTTCCTTGACATCAATCAGTCAAACTGTTGGCAAAATTGTAATCAGCATTGAGTCCTCTACCAAAATTGTGAAATTCATGGCCCAGGGTCAGGCTAGGGCAGGGCTATATAGATTATATAATTATAATAGTAAAAATGCATTATTTCTTTGAAAATCTTCTCTGCTCCTGGGTATTAAATAAAATAACTAAGTACATAGTTATGACGAGCAAGAATGTCTCTTTCAAATTTGTGAATTTCATAGCCCCAGGGTCAGGGGTTCTTGTATTAGGGCGAGGCTCTATTGATAATATACTGAAAATACATTAATTCTTTAAAAATCTCCTTCTCTGCCCCTGGGTATTCAATAAATTAGCCAAGTACAAAATTCTCTTGAATAAGGCTGTCTCTTTCAAAATTGTGAATTTCATGGCCCGAAGGCTAGTGATCTGGTCTTAGGGCGGGGCTCTATTGATTATATAGAGAAACTGCCTAAATTCTTTAAAAATCTTCTCCTCTGTTCCTGGATATTAAACCAAGAACTATGTACATAGTTATGATGAGGAAGGATGCCTCTTCCAAATTTGTGAATTTCAGGGCCTGCTTGTAAACACAAGTACTCTGAAGTTGAAATTAAAAAGTAAAAGCGTTAACTTTCACATTTAAAGTATCTAGTTAGTGTTGGAAAATCAGGTCTTTTAACAAGCTATCGGAATCACCATCGGTACTAATATTAGCCTCCGCTATTAACAAACCTATTTTGATATTCATACGAAGCAGCAATTATTCATTGATTTTTATGAAAAAAAACTTGCTGTGGCCTTCAACTCGTCATTTAGATTTATATATATATATCTGTCCATTATTTACTAATTCTGTGTCAACCGTGAGCTTTCCTTTTATTGTTGATTTATATATATATCAGGCTTGGGGTAATGCTAATTGCAATGGTAATGCATTGCAATGCATTACATGAACTCAAGGTAATGCTAGTAATGTGTAATGCCCAAAAATTTGCATTACATGTAATGGTAATGGTAATGCATTACTTCATAAAATCCAGTGTAATGCTGGCATTACATAGTATTACAAAGCATTATTTTGTATGTACCTATTTTAAGAAATTAATATGGACATGGATAAGGGAAATTATTGCTTAAGTTATTATTTTTTTTATCATTTATTTTTTTTTTATAATTTTTTTTTGCAGATGATAAAATTAAATTAAAAGTTAACCTATTTAAATAAAAATTCTGTATCTTTTTATTCTGTTAAAATTCTGTACACTACTACACTTTCCTTAGATTTAATTTTTCAAACTTATTTCAGATAAGATTTGTTTTCAAAGAATTATATAAAAAGTTTTAAAAGAACTATTTTAAAAAATCACATATTACAATAAATAATGTACAGTGTAAACTGATAATTGCCACCTTTTGAATAGCTTGAGTGTCATCAAAACACACTACGCCTCATATGTAACAATTAAAACAATATTGTTTGGAGAAAAAAATTACTTGAACGTGTTTCTAAAACATTAATAATTAAGCTGGTCTAGCTTGAACTGACCCTGAAAATTTCATTGTACCAAAGAAAATAGAAGACATTCGGGCATTATATGATTAGCATATCAAAATTTACATCCTGTGTACTTTTTCAAAAAGTTTATATATATATATATATATATATATATATATATATATATATATATATATATATATATATATATATATATATATATACAATATATATATATATATATATATATATATATATACATACTTATGAAAAAAACCCGAAAAGTTTGGTTTAAATTTCTAAGTTTAACATGTTTAAAGAACCCCAAAATTAATGATAATGGTAATGCATTACTTTACTAAAGTAATGGTAATATAATGCATTACTTTAAGAAAATATAATGGTATCGTAATAATGCCCAAATTGTTGAAATAATGGTAATGTAATGCATTACTTTACAATGTAATTCGCCCCAAGCCTGATATATATATATATATATATATATATATATATATATATATATATATATATATATATATATATATATATATATATATATATACACGGTGGATTTGTCCATTATTTACTAATTCTGCGTCAACCGTGAGTTTTTCTCTTATTGTTGAACCAAAATTTTTTTAAAACATCAATGTAACCCACGGGAGTTAGGATTGCCCGTCGTCGTATGTCGGCCGTTTCGCGTTAACATTTGAACAATTTTCAACTTCTTCTCTGAAACCACTGAACCAATTTCAACCAACTTTTGTATGTTGCATTTTTGGGTAAAGAAAAACAACATTGTAAATTTCATGGACTCTGTCCCTTCCCATTCGGCATGAAGGGTGGGACAAAAAACACAAACATTGATGCAATCTTTAAAATCTTCTTTACTTCGGAACATCAAGTAGTCAAACTGTTGGCGTGATTGTAATAAGCATTGGATCTTCTAGAAAAATTGTGAAATTCATGGTCCCTTGGATCAGGGGTTCTTGTGTTAGCGTGGGGCTCTACTGATTATATACTAAAATGCATTATATCTTTGAAAATATCCTCATCTGCTCTTGGGTATATTAAGTCAATGAACTATGAAAATAGTTATGAAGAGGAAGAGTGCCTCTTCCAAAATTATGAATGTTATGGCCCCTGTGTCAGGGATTCTAGTGTTATATATATATATATATACATAGTCATGGTGAGAAGGGTGCCTTATCCAAGATTATGTGTTTTAAGCCCTCTTGGATCAGGGGTTCCGGGGGGCTCTTATGATAATGTTATGAAAATGAATTAATGCTTTGAAATATACCTCTTGCTGTTAATCAGACATTTATGATGAGCAAGGGCACCTCTTCCAATATTGTGATTTATATGTGACTCTCCGGATCAGGGGTTCCTGTGGGTGGGGTACTACTGATTTTTTAGTGAATTGATCCTCTGCTCTGCCTTTGGGTACTAAGTATTTAAACTAAACATGCTAAATGTATAGTTTTGATGAACAATGGTGCATCTTTCAAAATTATTCATGCCATGCCCTATAGGTTAATTCACGAAGCAAATTCAATGGTATGTTACTAGTATAATCAGGTGACCAAGAAGGCACGGGGCCTCTTGTACTCTTGTATAAAATCATCATGGAATATACTTTTACATGAAATTGGAACTATCAGCACCACAGGGCAGAGGGGAAGATTGGAAGGACCCAACACTCACCACCATTTTTTTATCGGTAGAGGAGGAAGAAAAACAAATTTTGAATGCCGTATTAAGGGCTGAAAAGAAGTTAAAAGAGGAGCGGATCCAAAAGGCGAAAGCAACTAGACACACTAACCCATACCCACAGAAAACCAACAACACACAAAACCAATCTAAGTCATACGGGGGCAGCAGAAAGTCTGGAACATGCTTTAATTAGATGGGGTTTCACCGGTCATTAGGCAAACGATTGCACCAGCAACAGCGAAGTTAAGTAATTTACAATGTAAATTGCTCGAAGTACGTATATGTAGTAACTAAGAGAGTGTTTTCTCTAAGATTAGTTTTTTAGAGTACGCCGTTCGGTGGCCCCAGGAGACGAAAATGTTCGTCCAGTTGGACGTTTGAGAAGTCATTTGACAAAATGGGTGGAAATACAGGCAGATAAGAACATTTTAGAAGTACATGTAATAGAAAACGGATTCCATTTAAGGTTTTATCCAAGGTCAACATTTATTTTTTTATCAAAATTTATTTTTTCAATAGCTCAAAAATTACTAGTATGTGGTTTATAAAGTTGAAACTTTTACAGTTTATAAATATCGGTATATCATTGATTAAAAGATAGAATGTACCACTTGATAAAATAATGATGAATAAAAATATTTATCTAGAAAATGCCAGAACCCCTAACCCTGGGACCATGAAATTGACAATTTTGGAAGAGGCACCCTTCCTCGTCATAACTATGAAAGAAGTTAGTTTTTCTAATGCATGTACCCAGGAGCAGAGAAGAAATTTTATAGCCTCGCCCCTACACCAGGAATATTTTACGGTTGCAAAGAAGCTGAAAATGTTCAAATGTAAACACACAGCACACGACGACAGAAGAAAACAGATTACAATAGGTCAACTGAGTTTACTCAGGTATACTAATCAAATGAAATAATCAAAGTACTTTGAGTACTGAAAAACGGTGGCATGAATGATTTTGTTTGTTTAAAATCCCTTTCGAGAATGAAATTTTGAGCAGCGACGGATATTTTTCTGGCTAGCAATTATTGCGACACGGGATCTCAATTTCCAAATTAAGAAAAGGGGCATTAGAGAAACTGAATTAAGTGCCGATCTCCATGTCCAACAAAGGGAGTCGAACCCGCGACGTAAGGATGGACTCCTTTTAGGTCCGTGACTCCAGAGAAAACCTTCTACGTCAAATGGCGACTGGCATTAAATAAGATAAAATGTTGTAAGAATTTGTAAAATGATATGGAAGTTTATTTCAATTTTTTTTCACAATACATGTACATGTATTTTAAAATATAAATTTATGTTTTTGTAACAAAAAGTAACGTATTATGAATTTTAGCTGTGATCTTCAATTTTTGCTACTTTTAAGTACATTTTTCATCAAAAAAACATAGCAAACTTTAAATAGATATAATGCATCAATAAACAAATTATAAGATTTTATATATTGGTTGTGTCGCCTTACGACACACGGATGATAATGTCAAAGTGTCTAAAGCAGCGTCATGTTTCCTCTTTGTTAAAAACAAGTTGGATAACTCCCACTTAAATTAAAGAATTTCATTGATGCACATAGTTGAGTTTCCCTTAATTCTTCAAATAACAGTCAGGAACCAATCTTGCGCACAAATGCGACCTTGTGAAGATTTATTAGTATTAAAGTTATGGGCAATTTTTTTTATTATCATTCAACTAAATCTTATATATTGACTGTCAACATTGACAGCACCTTTTGCTATTCCTATAGCTGTTTGTTATACCCATGGATTTGATTAAAAACGATTTCGCTAAGAAAACTTCCATTTCCTTTGTACACTTAAGATGAAAAAACTGAACTGCATTCCAGTGCGTAGTAACGTCATCGAACGTCGCCATTTTTCGTGTGTTGTGTTTACCACTTTCCCATTTCGGATGCTTGGTAAACTGCCAAAAATTAAGCAAATATCCTGAAATTTTCCAATAGACGACACAATAGATAGTGAATAAACATAGGATAAAAATCTATTCAATGCTTTTATTTCGAAATAATACTCGTTTATTATTTTTAGAAAAAACCTGGATTTTTATCGTGCGTATGCAAATTAAATTTTAAATTTTTGTCTATATTTTATAAAAAGAATTCAGATATTCAGCCCACTAAAATCGCATGAAAATCCTCATACTGGTAGTATTTCATACACATGTATTTTAGTACCCTTTTTCGTACACTTTTTAAAGGGTAAATTTCATTAGATCGATCGAGGCACGACAGAGTTTCTAAATAGGAATGAAATACATGGGTAATTTTTGTCCTTTACAGTCTTTGTAATTATAACTTTGACAAATTATTATTCGTTTAGTCGTTTTTGTGTCCGAGATAACCGGGCAAAGTCTTATTTTTTAAAAATAGTATAGTAATAAACAACCCTTTCATTAACTGATTAAGATGTGATCTTTTTTCTTCTTTCCTAAAATACGAGCGTTGTCCGGTAAAATCGTGGACAAGGCATTTCTCTCGAAAAATAATGGGCGCACTTAGCTGAAATTTTCAATAAATGCTTATTTATCATATTTCAGTGCATCACAGTTTCTTTGATAAAATATAGACAAAAATAAAGATTTTATAATGCTTGAATGAGAACAGGATAGGGTCCTACGGTGCACAGTCAGAAAACCAAAGTTTCATTAGAGAATACACAAGTATTAATTCGAAATAAAAGTTTATAATAGATAAGATTGGGGTAAAAATGATCCTCATTCGATTCCGCAATCTTTTTTCTCGTCTTTTCAAAAATTTTAAGACATTTGGTTAATTTTTAGCTGTTTCCGAGCATTCGAAATGGGAAAGTGGCAAACGCAGCACATGGTGACGTTTGATGACGTTACAGCGCACCGGAGAGCAGTTCAGGTTGTTGTAGAGAAATTGTAATGACTTTAAATGAATACAGAAGAAAAAAAAATTGTACGTGTATTCGTTTTTCTAATATAGCATTGTAAACAGATATTAGAAATTCAAACAATCAAAATACTTAGTTAAATTACAATAAACTATAAGTTTTATTGTATAAAATTCCACAACATAGTATTTAAGAAACAGCCGCGTATGTGTTGTTTAGCAATTATAAGCTAATTATTTGATTTCAGAGTTAGAAAGTGAAACAATTATCTACAAATATTTTTCATCAACTATTCTGACTAAATATTATCGTAATTTTAAACTAACACAATATGTGTACGAACTGCTTTTCGCACATGTGAGAAAAAAAACGAAAATTTGTGTACGAATTGACTTCTGTTGTTTGCACACGAATATACGAGTCGGTTGGTGTACGAGTTAGTTGTAGTTCGGTGTAATTCAATGAATATTCATGATGCAAGAAATATTGATAACGGCAAATATCAGGAATCATGCTTAGTGTCCATCAACAAAATGTCTTTTAAATATTTGTTAACTATGTACATGTACATTTTATTTTTAAACAACGAAACAAGTCTGCTTTCATTATTTGGCTCTGCAAAAATCTCCGCTAGGGTCCCCGTGTGTTTACACTGTTGTTTATTCATATCAGAGACCAGCAGCAATAGCCTGTGGCTATATATAGCCACCGTCTAAAAAATGGCATTTTTAGCTTTACTGGTCAGAGACCAGAAGAGCTTTTGCGATAGTAATGCGTCCGGCGTCTGTCTGTCCGTGTGTCTGTCTGTCTGTAAACAATTTTTCAAAATGCTACTCCTCCTACAGTTTTGGTCCGTTTTCAATATAACTTAGCACACAAGTAGACTACACTAAGATACATAATTCTGTGCATCGGTTTTTGATTTCGATGAACGATGTTGCCATGGTTACTAAAAATAGAAATTTCTATGAAAAACATTCGAAATGCTACTCCTCCTACAGTTTTGGTCCGATTTGAATAAAACTCGGCACACAAGTAGACTACACTAAGATACATAATTCTGTGCATGAATGTTTACTTTCGATGAACGGTGTTGCCATGGTTACTAAAAATAGAAATTTCTGTAGACTACACTAAGATGCATAATTCTGTGCATCGATTTTTGATTTCGATGAACGGTTTTGCCGTGGTAACTAAAGATAGAAATTTCTGTGAAATTCTTTCAAAATGCTACTCCTCCTACAGTTTTGGTCCGATTTTAATATAACTTGGCACACAAGTAGACTACACTAAGATACATAATTCTGTGCATTAATGTTTGCTTTCGATGAACGGTGTTGCCATGGTTACTAAAAATAAAAAAAATTCTGTGAAATTCTTTCAAAATGCTACGTCTCCTACAGTTTTGGTCCGATATCAATATAACTTGGCACACAAGTAGACTACACTAAGATACATAATTCTGTGCATGAATGTTTACTTTCGATGAACGGTGTTGCCATGGTTACTAAAAATAAAAAAAAATTCTGTGAAATTCTTTCAAAATGCTACGTCTACTACAGTTTTGGTCCGATATCAATATAACTTGACACACAAGTAGACTACACTAAGATACATAATTCTGTGCATGGGTGTTTACTTTCGATGAACGGTGTTGCCATGGTTACTAAAAATAGAAATTTCTGTGAAATTCTTTCAAAATGCTACTCCTCCTACAGTTTTGGTCCGATTTCAATATAACTTGGCACACAAGTAGACTATAATAAGATACAAAATTCTGTGCATCGGTTTTTATTTTGATGAGTGGCAAGGATCATTTTTCTATTTATTGCTATTTTAAAGTCTCAAGTCCCAACTGCTACTTTTCTCTGCCTTTGTTTTAAGTATAAAGCAGTAGAGCTACAGTCTCGACAGAGACTTCTGGTTAATATCGGTATATACATGTAATACTAAATTTTTTATCATATGAAGTAACAATACTTTCATAATCCAGTCATGTTTTTCTTCGGTTTAAGTGTAAGTTGAACAACTCCTTTAATGGTTATGCTTCCTTATTATCTTCCGCAGGAATTTAATGTTGGAGGCGGCATAAGGACAACAACTATGTTTTAGCTTATCATTAGCGACGTTAATTGATGGAGATAAATATTGTCGAATGACATGTACATCCAAATTTTACGTGCGCGCTTCTTCACATAGAAGATTAAGAGCTGGTCGTATAAACTCCCATAACATCTCGAGTAGTAAACAGAGGGAAAGTTAAGGTATGAGTATTACACCTGCTGTATTTCGCTTATCATTGGCCATGCTGATGGAGAAAATATTGTTGAACGTCAGTGTAAATCCACATTTTATGCGCGCTTCTCCACACAGAAGATAAAGAGCGAGTCGTATAAAATGTCATTACATTTCAAGCAGTAACTAGTTATAATTGTAACGGGGACTGTTACAGATGTTCCAAAACTCCCTTTTGGTGTCATTTCCTTTAAACTTAAACAAAG